>NC_047016.1:54597848-54822263 GCF_902652985.1 Pecten maximus | reverse complement strand
AAAGCATACCGGTAATGACGTCATGATAGCCTGATGCGTCTGTTGTCTCCTCTATCTTGGTAGCCGCGTCTCTAAAAAAGTTGACATAATAGCGGAAATCTCTGCGTGGTGCTGTTTTACGGAGGTCCAAACCTTTAAACAGGAATATAACATTTAACATCAGCCAGTGCTTAATTGTAGTCAGAGGAAAAGATAGCTTCATTTGTTGCTTGGTCAAGATATGTGTATTTTGTATTGGTTAAGTAAAGAGTCAAAGACAAAGACAAGCGCGTCCCTGAATTGCCTATCTTTAATAGCGGGTGATATACATGTATATACTCTGTACAAATATTTCAATTTGCAATGCTCGATACGTCGTTTTTTCTGACGTCAATATATTCATCGTATTTTGCCGTCACGAAAATTCGTCCTACCGGAGAAGAAAAAGGTTGATCAATTGTATATTGTGGAAAAAGGCGAGTAACCCCACGGTGGACTACAATATATATTGATATATTGATTAAAATGTTGAAATGAAATATAATTTGTGTGTATTTCCAAGAACTATATTTTTCCGGGAACGGTCGCATGTAGTTGTGACGTCACAATAACAGCTAACATTCACAGCGCGATGAACGTTGATTTCTGGCTATCCGATTAGGTGCCGTAGATCGTGCGAGCTAAGCCCGGTGGCGCGAGTCATTAAGATGTCTTTCTTCGTCATTTCTCTTACTATGTTACACGTGAATCTACATGTAGAAACATTTGACACAATGTATCAGATGTTTTATGTATTGTTGATCCCAAGATTACTGTACAGATTTGAATTCCTATCGTATTTGTACTCATGTTAAATACATTTTATCAGTGAGGATCACATACGAGACCTGAACAAAACTATCGTTGTGAAGGAAGCCTTACCGTAACGTCTCCATCCCCACCAGAAAGTTTCCTTCTCAATGTAACCTTGGTTACCGACCACGTGAGGATGACGTACAAGTCGATAAAACAGATCCGTGGTACCGGATTTGTCGACCCCGATTAGCTGGAAGTACGGGAGACATTGAAGTGGTTGGCCAGACTTCCCTCCAACACGGGTTTTTATACTCCGACAGGAAGTTTGGTGTCGTCTGGAACAAGATTTGGGTAAAACAATGGCGCAACGAATTAGCTCAGAAAATTAAGAATGTGTGTTATGCGAGGTGTTTCCTTCATGATACAGGCACATTTCAGATGTTCCATGAAAATAAAGACTTTTGTATAAATGTGGAGAAGACGAAATAGCTGTAGATCGATAAAGAATCACCAATTTCATTAAAATTGTGATGCCTTACGATGAAAGTGATCGTTAAAGAACAAAAATTTTACAGAAAAATATATGGATTGTATTTTAAGTATATCACAGTATTCTATTTGTATTGATTCAGTTGATCGATATATGTAAAATGCTATATGTATAGTTTTATAATCGTATTTTTAAGTCTTGGTCGTAACCTTTGATTTAACTCTAAAATTAACATGAACAATAGATGTCGTCCGGACCGTAAAATGTTCGTCCGGACTGTAAAATGTTCGTCCGGACTGTAAAATGTTCGTCTGGACTGTAAAATGTTCGCCTTTGTCCGGAGTAAGTTATAAACACATGATCGTGTCTTATCTATAGAGGCGTCAGAAATCAGGACAACAATCATTTCTGTTATGTCAAATATTTTCCAGCCGTGTTCTTCAGTTTTTGAAATCGTCCATTAAAAACCGGAACCATATTATATATGATGTAAATTAAGGATAAACTTGAATATATTGTTTATGTTATGGAGGTATAACACAAAAAAGGGGGGAAAGGAAAATGGACGGTACTCTAAATAGACTGCGAAGTAGTTTATGATAAGGGTACACTCCCTTTTTATGTGAAAAACAAGATATTCAAGCTAATCCTTATATTTTATCTATACGTTGCAAAATTCACTTTATTGGTGAACTCTTTTTTCTTACAAATCATTACGCTGCTCCATCCACCAATCAAAAGCGACGTTATCAACGGTGACGTCAGTTTTTACGTATGGACTGATAACATAAATCTCAAAGCCAATGAAAATGCTTGTTTCAAACAAGTTTAAATGATCATGATCTATACGTACTACATTACACAGCAGATCCTCGTAATCCGTTATGACGTCACATGGGAACTCGCCTTGGTCCATAACAGTTTCAGCTAGGCCAACAGATGTCTCCGAGAGGGACGTATTATCAGAATCAGAGCGTAGATTATTCAAATCTGTATGCATAGCCGATTTCAGAAGAATGCCCAAACGTCGAACATCCTTTGGAGTGACGTCATAACTGTTGTCAGTGATGATGTGATAGACTAAAACTGCTGTTGAAATGTAGACCGCAGACACAACCAAGAGAAAACACTTTCTTCTACGTCTGCAGGAAAAATGAAATATAAAAAAAATAAGAACCTGAAATGTGGAACGAAAATGATCAAATTTTTCTTACCTGGGTCAGGTGACTTAACTACTATCGCGAGCTGATTGTTAGCTGTGATTACTAAAATAACGTAATTACTTCATTCGGTTTGGTACCTTCAAAATACTACAAACATCTCTATAGACAGCTTCTAACTTTAATTAAAACAACAGAAAGTACTTAGTAAGGCGATATAACTTCTATACAATGAAATTTATTACAATAAGTGTAGTAATTACATTCTATAATCTTTGGCACAAAACGTAAAGAGTCAGTTATTGATCAATGTCGTTATCTACGATTATAATACATAGATATATATGCATAAAGCTTTTGCATTCTAACATTCAGCTGAATAATTGATATTGAACACAATCCTAGATAGTCGATATACAAGTTGTTTATTGAACACAATCCTAGATAGTCGATATACAAGTTGTTTACTATGTATATTTACACTAAGTTACAATACTAAATCAATGGAGAGCTCTAACCTTCAATAAAGTACAAACAGCTCTAGACAGGTTTTATCTGAAGAGTTGGGCTGGCTGACAGAGCGTTATAGCAAAATATCATGAACACTCCTACGTTTTACAAATTTAGAGAAGGTTTTGATACTGACCAATGGTCAAGTCTGGTACCTCGATGTTCTGACTACTTGTTTTACAAATATGTTTCTATGGCGGTTTTTACTCACGTCCCCCCGACGACTCTAGCTCTCTGACCATTAGCAATAAACTTGAGTAAGTCTACAGGTGTGTCATAAGTATAAAGTACCTGTATACGTACACAGTGCTTGTCAGTGTTGTACTCAGGCGTTCAGCCATTATTGTCAGTATCACTCCATGTTGCCTTGTTGTAGAACTAGTCGGTACCCGGCGCCATTGTCAACACACATTGTACACAACACACGTGCTACTTTCTCTTTATCACTTGTATATGTATTTCCTGTTTACCGCCATCTTTGTCGAAATGCTACACACCAGTGACCTCGCTACACCTGTGTCGCATGTGTGTGTCACTCACTCATACGATACAGGGACTATAAGTTTACCTGTTTTAGACATAGTCACTATTGTCAGACCTTGTATATATATAATGGGGCTATTGTAATTTACTAGAGTTGCTTCCCTTCCTTCAACGCATGAAGCCGAGATTGCACGGGACCTGCAGGTGAGGGTCTTTATGTTCAAAATTATGATTTTATGTTATCTTATGTTATCTTATGTTATGTGATCTTAGAAAATCATTTATACTTATTTTAAATATATATATATTTAGATAAATATAATAGTTTTATTCTCTCGTTGCCACATTAATTATCGTATAGGCATATAGATAATTTGAATTAATTGAGACTATAATTATATATCATTTCACTACTGATAATAAGTTCTAATGTAAAACCAGGTACACCTTTAATAACTACTAATTACTACTTTGGTCTCGTGTTATTGACTACCTCTCACTACAGGACTTGAATGTTCATCTTCTATGTCACCAGAGTTGCAAACTCTACACAGACGTTCACTTATATCTTCTACTCAAAGCAATTCTATTACGTTTTGGTGTACATTTATATTAATAATGTTGTAGTGATTTATATCATCTACTAAATGTTTATACAGATCACATTTTGAGGAATATTCTGTAATAATGTAAACATATCTTGCTGGCAATGTCAATAATATATTTTAATATCTCAATGCAGGTCTTAGTACTTAAAAGCTTGAACCAGTACTTAATTACATTATAATACTGGGTATACACAATTGGGAAGAAAAAACAATTAAGTAAACTGTTCCATAACTTCTAGTTTCTTTCCGTCAAAAAACATGCATTTCGTAAAAGGCCTCCATTTCCACCAGAGTCCGATACATTGTTAAAAATAGTAAGCAAGGCTTGAATTAAAATGTCACTAGCTTCCTTGTAAGATTGAGACTCTCAATGCTGTGATAGAACTGTTAATTTTATTTGAGATAGATCATGGTCAAGCTCCAAAAACAGAGATCTATAGAATTGAATTGAATTTAATTGATAGTCCATGTCTACATGTAAATCAGTATGCTGCTGGTCATTATCAGACGGGTTAGGGTTAGTTGCTTAGCCATTAAAGTGATTATAAAAATCTTCAAAAATTGATGAATGGTTTTTTTTCTTGCATTCTTTTTTCTTTTTATTTTGTAAAAATAACGTGGATTGGTTTTCCGTAGGTGCTCCATCATATCTCCCTCAAACTTCCTATATTGCCTTTGTTGAGAGGTACATGTGTGTCCATTCATTTCCAACTTTCTTTATGCACAGTTTTATTTAAGATATTTTGATTTTTTTATTTCAGATTTGTTAACTTTTTCTATGTAAGGCTTTTTATTACAGACATTTAATCATTTCCATTTGAATATGAACATGCATTTTCCATTTATCATATTAATATATGTATTTCCGAGATTAGTACTAATAAGATGTTTATGTGTACAATATCAATCAATGTATATATAGATTTATTAGTGCTGGTATTGCTATTTAGTGCTATGATGGAACTGTAATGGCATATATAAGTACAATTATGAACAAATTCTGTTATTACATAGATAACATATTTGTTGCTATTTTTATTAACTATATTCTATATTACTTTATTGCTCATTTTGTTGAATGCATGTGTGTTCTAAGAAAATGGGGAAAAAGTAAATACAATTCTGCTGTATGTTGTGTGAAACACGGGTAAATCTCAGGTGAGTGTACAGGTAAAAAAGACAGCTTATATGAAGCAGTATATAATTGCCTTCCCATTGTTTCCTGAAATATCACCTACCTATTGTTTAAAAAAATGTTGGCGTTCAGAGAACACCCCGCAGGTAAAGCCCTTCATCCTCTTGCCCTACACCAGACATGGTGTCAGGGCCAGAGGAAACTCGGACTAAGCCCTTCAGTACTCTGTCTCTAATGTAATCCGAAGGGTACGGACAGACGTCCTTCTTTCGGGTTGTAGATATGTTGATAAACTTTGTAGTAACCACGTGAGGATATGTTTTCATTTTTATAAAACAAACAAAATGAAGTTAGAAGCTACAGAACCGTTAGAGGCTGTCCATGTTTTTGTTGATATGAAACGTCAAGCTGACCTTCATAGTCTCCAATGCTATTTCCACAAGCCCATAAATCTGTACTCCGGTGCAATTTAACATAAGTAATTTGTGATCAATTGTAAATATAAACATGTACGTATCATGGCTAACCACGGACATCCGAATGCTGCTGACATGGAATTTGTCAAGCTGTTTATAAATACAGTATTCGATTTTTGCAAATTCTACCGTGATATTAGCGGTAACTTAAACTCAAAATGATTTATAATTGTATCGTACAAATATATCATACACATGTACAATGTTTCTATCATTTCCTTTTATGACATCTGTAGTAAGACGAATAGTTAAACTGGAGTTTGGGGCTTAAAAATGTCTGCATGTTTTACCTCAAATTCAGCGATTGAACCAAATTTTCCTCAAATCAACGTTAACCTCCTATTAAGAACACTTTTGATGATTGAAATGCCTCCAAATATGTCATATTTGTGTTATATTATCTACAACCGCCATTGTGTAAGTACTTGAATATCAATAAAATATTGTTTAAAGTCAAAAGAGAATCAGTGTTTATGCTATTAACGCTTGACATAACGGTAGATTTTATACAATGCACGTGAACCACATGCATGAGCTTACAGTGTTTTCTTGAAACTTACATTTTTTCGCATGTTTCACAAACTGCATGTTAACAACTTAACTTCTGTTACATTGTTACATTTTTTAGGCTTGTTTTACTGGCTCTGTTATTCAGATGACCAGTATCTATTACACTTGAAAGAGTTACGAGTAAAAAGCTAAGACCACGAAGCTCATAACAAATTGATATATATATGTTCTCTACATTATGCGAGGGGTTCTAATCATTGTTGACCATTAGGAAAATTGTCTTTTGCTAAAACCTATTTAGAGTCGTCTAGGAGTTACTTCCCCTTATCTATCCTGATAGACGGCGTGAAGGAGTGGATATAATGACGGATTGTTAGACGGGAGTTATTTTGATTTTCTAAACCCGAAAACACGAAAAATGTTATCGAATGTTTCCTGTCTCAATTACCTGTAATAGGATACTATTCATAGTTGATTCACTTTAAAATATAAAAACTAAAACTGTTTATGGGTGGTAATAGCGGAAACAACTTTCAGTCATAATTACTCTTTGTCGGAGATGTAGCATGTTTAAATCTAGAATATTTTCACAGATTGCCGTACAATTTATTAAGTAATTGCCATCGGAAAAACGTATTTGGGAATACTTACATTTTACAAAAATGTAAAATAAATGTTTAATTGAAACATTCTAGATCTGTATTAAGTAAACAGAGATGGGAGTGAAGGCAGTCATGTGGGTCACTCCGTTTAGATAGAATTAATTATGTTGATCATGGTTGACAAGTTATCAGACGTTTGAGGTGATATTCCGGACAAACTTAATATAAAATCTTATTCTAGACTCTGGGTGTGAATGGCCGACCGAAACAGGCTCCTGTAGTCATTGTTAGGGGTGTCACTTACACCGTCACGGTCGGTGGTTTTAAAGGCCACTCCGGCCATTCAGTGTGGGTGTGGTACCACGGTCAGCGTCGATGGTTTTCTATGACCGTTTGTACGACTGACCCCTGGCATTACCGATGACCAATAGAAATACGTTTATCATGTCCGCTAATGTTGATGGCGGTGTCCGGACGTACCTGTCCCTACAGCCACCGCGGGGTAGTGTACAACTACAGCGGTATCATACCAGGGATTTCAAACGAGATTAATACTTGATTACATTAAACTACATAATCTAAACCCGGTAAGGCGGCTCCTGTCCTGTAATCACCCAAATCCTTGTCACAATCGAACCAAATCCTCGATTCTATATTGTTATATCAACATTCCGTTGTTTACGTATCTGGGTATAACATTATCACAGGTGTTGAAATCTACCCTGTTTAAACAATATTGTCCGACTATTTACGTCATCGCTTATCTCTAAAACGTGATGTTAGTAGTCCTCGTTAACCATACTTTCATCTTTTTGTGAGCGCTACTTGTCCAGTAGACATAACAAATTCAAATTGGAAAACTTAATTCAACTCGAAGTAAAAACATGTTTTAAACCTAAAATCAATGTTTGCTTATAGGTGCAAATGGCTGCCATTCGACTTCATAATAGTTTCAAATATAAATCATCTAAATTGTAAATAAAACATTTCTATATGAAAATATCCGTTTGTTTTTTGGATTTTACAGCCACACTTCAGGAAAACAAATGATGATGTAAGTGCAAACCTGTGCTTAACAACATACGCAAATACCACAATAAGATTTAACTATATTTATTTTCAAAAAAAAATTTTAACAAAGGAACATTCAAAACATTCATATGTTGTCCGAGCTATTTGACCCATCCTTAGTAAATTCCGCCAAACTTTGTGTCATATTTTGGGAAAGAAAACGTTAAACTATGAAAGCCGTACCCACCAACCCCACAATTAACCGGATCACACACGGAAATGTTTCGTATATTGGCAGCGAAAGTATTACTAGCAAGCAATGTTAACTTTTACAAGTGTTTATTGTTGATAAAATAAATTCAAAGGCACCTGTTAAATCGTCGGGTTTCCAATATCTAACAACTAACTACATCTATTGTGGTGGCCCTGATCGCTCTATAACAAGGATTAAATCCAGCTGAATGGCCAACTTTGGATAAGATAGGTTTATGCTAAGCGCCTTAAGTTGTAAAAGACTAGGCGCGTATGAGGAATGTCATTATAAACAACGCCTTGACATTGGTCATGGCTCAATGAGTTTGCGATGTGCTATTTGATATACATACCACGTGACGCTAACCCCACTGAGTGTTTCTATTTTAGGGTGGGTATATAAGGAGGAACCTCTGGTCGATTAACATCATTCCATACTCGTGTATCGTGAGAGTCCATGGTACGCGCCTACAGATCGTGACGCTTTAGAAAGCCGGGTGGGTCTGACGGGTGGAGCTGTTTTATCTGTTTACAATACATCAACTACCATTTACGTTTTTGTCGTTAACAATAAATGCCAAAAAGGTTTAGTAACATACACTGGAGCAAATTGGTATCACGAATAATTATTTCAAAATACGTTTTGAATTGGTGAAAATAGACTTAGTCATCAGGCTTTTCACTAGATTGATACAAACCAAATCAGCGCTTGTGGACTAAAATATTAAAACGTTTGTGTAACGATACAGGTTACCGTTGACTTAAGTATGTTAAAATGTTTGTATTAAGATACAGGTTACCGTTGACTTAAGTTTGTTAAAATGTTTGTATTAAGATACAGGTTATCGTTGACTTAAGTATGTTAAAATGTTTGTATTAAGATACAGGTTATCGTAGACTTAAATATGTCAAACAGTTTGTATTTAGATATAGGTTATCGTTGACTTAAGTATGTTAAAATGTTTGTATTAAGATATAGGTTATCGTTGACTTAAGTTTGTTAAAATGTTTGTATTAAGATACAGGTTATCGTTGACTTAAGTATGTTAAAAAGTTTGTGTTTAGATACAGGTTATCGTTGACTTAAGTTTGTTAAAATGTTTGTATCTATATATAGGGTATCGTTGACTTAAGTATGTTAAAACGATTGTGTTTATATACAGGTTATCGTTGACTTAAGTTTGTTAAAAAGTCCGTATTTAGATACAGGTTATCGTTGACTTAAGTATGTTAAAATGTGTGTATTTAGATACAGGTTATCGCTGACTTAAGTACGTTAAATGTTTGTATTAAGATACAGGTTATCGTTGACTTAAGTATGTTAAAATGTGTGTATTAAGATACAGGTTATCGTAGACTTAAGTTTGTTAAAAAGTTTGTATCTAAATATAGGGTATCGTTGACTTAAGTTTGTTAAAATATTTGTATTTAGATACAGATTATCGTTGACTAAAGTTTGTTAAAAAGTTTGTATCTAAATATAGGGTATCGTTGACTTAAGTATGTTAAAATGTTTGTATTAAGATACAGGTTATCGTTGACTTAAGTATGTTAAAATGTTTGCATTAAGATACAGGTTATCGTTGACTTAAGTATGTTAAAATGTTTGTATTAAGATACAGGTTATTGATGACTTAAGTATGTTAAAAAGTCTGTATTAAGATACAGGTTATCGTTGACTTAAGTATGTTAAAATGTTTGTATTTAGATACAGGTTATAGTTGACTTAAGTATGTTAAATGTTTGTATTTAGATATAGGTTATCGTTGACTTAGGTTTGTTAAAATGTTTGTGTTTAGATATAGGTTATCGTTTTCAATAATCTCTTGACGCTATTTTCAGCATAAAGTGAGCGTTCATCCTATTTTTTTTAGAACGAAACAAATTATTACATTGGAGATATAACATAGTTAGGGAAAACTCCTGCATTAGCATAAATTATCTTTGAATCTGCTATTTGATGTCTCAAAATAACCTTAAAATTAGGCCCACTCCACCTGTTCACTTAACATTTCAATTGTGATTATGTTAGTGGTAACAGAGCTACTTCGTAACACAGGGACCTGATAATTTCAGTGATAAGGAGTGTTGTATCGCCATTTGTATTCAGTATTAAGGAATGCTGTATCGCCATTTGTGTTCAGTATAAAGGAATGTTGTATCGCCATTTGTGTTCAGTATAAAGGAATGCTGTATCGCCATTTGTGTTCAGTATAAAGGAATGTTGTATCGCCATTTGTGTTCAGTATTAAGGAATGTTGTATCGCCATTGTTGATCAGTGATAAGGAATGTTGTATCGCCATTGTTGATCAGTGATAAGGAATGCTGTATCGCCATTGTTGATCAGTGATAAGGAATGTTGTATCGCCATTGTTGATCAGTGATAAGGAGTGTTGTATCGCCATTTGCGTTCAGTGTTAAGGAGTGTTGTATCGCCATTGTTGATCAGTGTTAAGGAGTGTTGTATCGCCATTGTTGATCAGTGATAAGGAATGTTGTATCGCCATTTGTGTTCAGTATAAAGGAATGTTGTATCGCCATTGTTGATCAGTGTTAAGGAATGTTGTATCGCCATTGTTGATCAGTGATAAGGAATGCTGTATCGCCATTTGTGTTCAGTATAAAGGAATGTTGTATCGCCATTGTTGATCAGTGTTAAGGAATGTTGTATTGCCATTGTTGATCAGTGATAAGGAATGTTGTATTGCCATTGTTGATCAGTGATAAGGAATGTTGTATCGCCATTTGTGTTCAGTATAAAGGAATATTTACATTTGGATGGCAAAGCCATGATATAAACAAACTAAACAAATTTGCAGTCTATGAGAGTATAACTGACACCCAAAGCGTGACACCATTCTATGCATAACTGACACCCAAATCGTGCATTCGGGTGTTATTCATACGCGACCGGATCCCCCGGAACTACTTGCAACCAATGTAAACAAATGGCATCTTATCATTGCTCATCATGCTATCGGATAGAGTACGAGACCAGAAAACAAATCTTAAAATGTAAAACGAAAATAAAGGTAAGAATGGTTAACAATCACGAAAATAGGAATAAAACAAGATTTAATAAACACATATGCTGACAGATATTTGTTCCGGGGCCAGAGTGGAAAATCATTACACACCACATTGTTTGCGCGCCACCGCCATCCAGTGTTTGAATGACAAACATTTTGAAACCCGACACATCATGTTTATGTCAAATCATAAGAACGAGGCTTCTCTCCGGTCGTACAATAGAACAGTTTCTTCTTCACAAAAGAAAGCATCAAGTGGTGCATTATCGTGTCTAACGCATCCTAAACTTGAAACAGCCATGGTACCCGTCACAAGCAACGTTGTCGCTGAAGCTCGTCTAACTCCCTCGGCCAATGTCACTTCTCTCATTGGTCGTATCCCTGACACCGGTGCTGTTGTAGCTACTATAAACTGTAATCAGGTTTCCATGCAATCAAAGAACATGTTTACATCTGGTTTTTTGGCGAATTCCACTTTCTCCCACTGCACATTCAACTTTCATAGCTAAACTCTGTCAATGCTGTCAGCCGTTGCGTGCGCGTGGTGACGGGTGAAATTTCCATCCGCATAATTGTTCCGGATGGTAAATTAAAAAAAAAAATTCCGAAATCGTTAACAAACTGAATAATTCATCCGTATATTCTGAAATACTGACTACCAATATTATTGATATTGTTATTAAAATATCTGATGATGTTTTCAGTATTTTTTTAATTATTTCCATGCACTATTTTTTTAATTTTTTTTTTGCCAATCAGCACGTGAATCACAATAGGCTGTTCAATTTGTTGACCTCTGACAATGGAAACGTCGGTAAAAGTCAGATTTCAAATTATAATGAAAATTAAAGTTGAAATCGAAAAGAAACTAATATAGAAAACGTAAATATAAGCATTAAACTATCTTTTTATGGATTATATGGTCTATATAGATGCCAGAGCTTTGCAGACAATCATTTCATAATGCGCTAGCGCGCATTATGAAGATTGTCTGCAAAGCTCTGGCATCTATATAGACCATATAATCCATAAAAAGACAGTTTAATGCTTAAATGTTGTATCGCCATTGTTGATCAGTGATAAGGAATGTTGTATCGCCATTGTTGATCAGTGATAAGGAATGTTGTATCGCCATTGTTGATCAGTGATAAGGAGTGTTGTATCGCCATTGTTGATCAGTGATAAGGAATGTTGTATCGCCATTGTTGATCAGTGATAAGGGATGTTGTCTCGCCATTGTTGATCAGTGATAAGGAATGTTGTATCGCCATTGTTGATCAGTGATAAGGAATGTTGTATCGCCATTGTTGATCAGTGATAAGGAGTGTTGTATCGCCATTGTTGATCAGTGATAAGGAATGTTGTATCGCCATTGTTGATCAGTGATAAGGAATGTTGTATCGCCATTGTTGATCAGTGATAAGGAATGTTGTATCGCCATTGTTGATCAGTGATAAGGAATGTTGTATCGCCATTGTTGATCAGTGATAAGGAATGTTGTATCGCCATTGTTGATCAGTATTAAGGAGTGTTGTATCGCCATTGTTGATCAGTGATAAGGAATGTTGTATCGCCATTGTTGATCAGTGATAAGGAATGTTGTATCGCCATTGTTGATCAGTGATAAGGAATGTTGTCTCGCCATTGTTGATCAGTGATAAGGAATGTTGTCTCGCCATTGTTGATCAGTGATAAGGAATGTTGTCTCGCCATTGTTGATCAGTGATAAGGAATGTTGTCTCGCCATTGTTGATCAGTGATAAGGAATGCTGTATCGCCATTTGCGTTCAGTATTAAGGAATGTTGTCTCGCCATTGTTGATCAGTGATAAGGAATGCTGTATCGCCATTTGCGTTCAGTATTAAGGAGTGTTGTATCGCCATTGTTGATCAGTGATAAGGAATGTTGTCTCGCCATTGTTGATCAGTGATAAGGAATGCTGTATCGCCATTTGCGTTCAGTATTAAGGAGTGTTGTATCGCCATTGTTGATCAGTGATAAGGAATGTTGTCTCGCCATTGTTGATCAGTGATAAGGAATGTTGTCTCGCCATTGTTGATCAGTGATAAGGAATGCTGTATCGCCATTTGCGTTCAGTATTAAGGAGTGTTGTATCGCCATTTGTGTTCAGTATAAGGTGTGTTGTGTCGCCCTTTGTTACGTTAAACCCGGTTACCCAAATATGAACGTTTATCAGAGTTATTTCCTTCCCTGTTATAGTCTGAAATAGTCGTTATACTCATTGGCAACTGTTTATTTTTATCTTAGGCTATTAGTAATATAGCTTGAAGACGTGGCGATCCTCTCTTGGATCATGAACGATGAAACATGTGTCCTTTACTCCGAGGGAACATATATATATACCTAAGTGATGTTTGGATGTGTCTGTGTATGTTAATGTTTATTTGAATGATGATTTTTAGCTCCACATCTGCACTTGTACATTGTTTATGGACGCGTTAAACACAAGTTCTATACCAATTTACATTCCACATTTTACACTACCTGTACTGCTGTTCCTCGGGATATGTGCGTTCCCACCAGGTCCCTCACGCGTTTTATTGACCTCTTAATAATTGGAACGTCAGACAGAATGTGATGTATGGCTGATCAAATATATGTCAGCCATTGTTCACCCGGTGAATAGAGGTGTCCGATAAACCTACGCCTTTATGGTAATGTTCCTTAAACCTCCACTGTCCTAAGGTCTGCATTCCATAACCAACACAGACACCCCATGTCTACACAGATTCTAGATAGCTACCACAAAACAGTTCAGGATGGTATATGAATGCATTTTTCGAAACTAAAGTTCCTAAGCACAAGCTGTCGAACATGATGTATTTCAAATGCGTAAATTGATTGAATTTGCAGTTTTTGATGACCAAACCGGTAAATTAAAAAAGTAATATTGACAAATAAAAATTGTCCATAATAGAACAGTATTGATGATTGTGGGGACTGTTAAGTACAACTGTCTTTAATAGACTGTACATGCCTCTGAGAACAAAGGACTGCACGTGCCTCTGAAAACAATGAACTGTACGTGCCTCTGAAAACAATGAACTGTACATGCCTCTGAGATCAAATGACTGTACGTGCCTCTGAAAACAATGAACTGTACGTGCCTCTAAGAATAATGGACTGTACGTGCCTCAAAAATATTCAAAATATGTTGATGACCTTTCTTGTATAACAAGGTGTTGTGCACTGTAATAAGAACGTTTATAGCGCGAATTACAGCAAAAGGCATGAGATAAGATCAGCATTGTCTCAGAATCTCTTTCTGTGCAATGATACTATAAGACTATCATATGTGGTCATGTAGGATAGGGATATTCCACCCGAGGGGTCACAAAATGTGGTAAAACCCGAGGCTCCGCCGAGGGTTTTACCACATTTTGTGACCCAGAGGGTGAAATATCTCTATCCCACATGAACCACATATGATTGAGTATTGAGTGTTTCAGCAGCCCTGTCATTGCAAGCGAAGCCAAATCACTTGATGTCGGCCAAGCTAGTGTGTCCTTTCGCGTGAAAATATAGTTCCATGTTTTATTAATAAAAAACAATAAAAGAACGTTTTTTTTTACATAATTTATATCATCAATAAAAATTTTTATTAGATCTGGCCTAGCACATGGAGCAGACGATGTGTTTACAAATCTATAGATAGATCTACTTTCGGTTCGGCGACCTACTTTTGTATCATTGCGCGCGCGTGGCTATCCTACACCGGGGCTCTACCTCGATCTCGGAATTGTCTCATAAAGTTACATACGGTATGTTATTATGCCCTTCCTTATACACTATGTACGACACTTTATAAAAAGTAGACAATGGAAAGGCTATATGAACCATATCCTCCAAAAATGCTATTAATCAGGTTAATAGTCAAAAGTGCTATTTACCCGGAATGAGCGCAATAATATTTCCGCAGTTTTTTTGCTTCATTCATTCTGATTGGACAATACATTAGCGTTTTTGAGAGAAAGACTAAGCAGACACAGTTTGTTTACTGAAATAGATCAAGGGAATGCCACAGGAACATTTTTGAAAATGGCTTCATCTCCAAGTTTCAATAATATGGATGATGATGTGCTGGAGAGGATTTTCTCTGAAAGAGACAGAGCACATCACAAGTGATAAAAACGGCAGTCAGCATGCTGAAAGACTACCTTCGAGAAAAATTATCAGGAATAGTGGAGGATATGAACACTGGTTCGAGAGAGAAAATGGAATGATTTAAATTCTGGTATAAAAACCAGTTATTGTATGGGTATATCTGGAAATAGCAGATTTATTGTCCCCCCTGACATTAACTATTTTCTTCGGCTTCGACTCAGAAAAAAGTTCATGTCTCGGGAGATAATAAAAATGCAATTTCCCTCACACCCATACAATAACTATACTATTACCACTCTCCCTCACACCCATACAATAACTAAACTATTACCACTCTCCCTCGCACCCATACAATAACTATACTATTACCAATCTCCCTCGCACCCATACAATAACTATACTATTACCACTCTCCCTTACACCCATACAATAACTAAACTATTACCACTCTCCCTCACACCCATACAATAACTATACTATTATCACTCTCCCTCACACCCATACAATAACTATACCATTACCACTCTCCCTCACACCCATACAATAACTATACCATTACCACTCTCCCTCACACCCATACAATAACTATACCATTACCACTCTCCCTCACACCCATACAATAACTATACCATTACCACTCTCCCTCACACCCATACAATAACTATACCATTACCACTCTCCCTCACACCCATACAATAACTATACCATTACCACTCTCCCTCACACCCATACAATAACTATACCATTACCACTCTCCCTCACACCCATACAATAACTATACCATTACCACTCTCCCTCACACCATACAATAACTATACCTTACCACTCTCCCTCACACCCATACAATAACTATACCATTACCACTCTCCCTCACACCCATACAATAACTATACCATTACCACTCTCCCTCACACCCATACAATAACTATACTATTACCACTCTCCCTCACACCCATACAATAACTAAACTATTACCACTCTCCCTCACACCCATACAATAACTAAACTATTACCACTCTCCCTCACACCCATACAATAACTATACTATTACCACTCTCCCTCACACCCATACAATAACTATACTATTACCACTCTCCCTCACACCCTACATAACTATACTATTACCACTCTCCCTCACACCCATACAATAACTATACCATTACCACTCTCCCTCACACCCATACAATAACTATACTATTACCACTCTCCCTCACACCCATACAATAACTATACTATTACCACTCTCCCTCACACCCATACAATAACTATACTATTACCACTCTCCCTCACACCCATACAATAACTATACTATTACCACTCTCCCTCACACCCATACAATAACTATACTATTACCACTCTCCCTCACACCCATACAATAACTATACTATTACCACTCTCCCTCACACCCATACAATAACTATACTATTACCACTCTCCCTCACACCCATACAATAACTATACTATTACCACTCTCCCTCACACCCATACAATAACTATACTATTACCACTCTCCCTCACACCCATACAATAACTATACTATTACCACTCTCCCTCACATCCATACAATAACTATACTATACCACTCTCCCTCACACCCATACAATAACTATACTATTACCACTCTCCCCTCACACCCATACATAACCATAAAATTACCACTCTCCCCCACACCCATACAATAACTATACATTACCACCCTAAACCATTAAACAAAAACCCCTCCCTCACAAAAAACTCAACATTAACCTAAATAAATATTACCACCTCCCCCACACCCATACAAAAACTATACCATTACCACTCTCCCTCCCCCATCAATAACTATCTATTACCACTCTCCCTCACACCAACATAATAAATACCCACCTTCACCCAGAAAGAAACAGCGACAAAAGGAAACAAACTCAGCAAAAAAAAAAAAACTAGAGCGCCCAACCCGACAAGAACGACCGGAACACGCCGACCCAGACAAAACGAAGACCACGCCCCGCACACGACAAAAGGCATGACCACCGCCAACCAGACAAGACGACCCCCGCCCGCACCAGACAAGAACAACCGGACCACCCAAGAACAAGACGAGACCAACCAACCACAACCCAGACCTGACACCAGACAACTAACGAGACAGGACCAGCGCCCGCACCCAGACAACGAACGAAAGACCACGCGCCGACAACCCAACAAGACAAACAGACCACGCGCCCGCACACCAGGACAGAACGAACAGACCAGCGCCCGCAACCCAGACAAAACGGAGACGCAGGACCACGCCCGACACACCCAGACAAGAACGAGACAGGACCACGCGCCCGCACACCCAGACAAGAAGAACGGACCACGCGCCCGCACACCCAGACAAGAACGAGACCAGGACCACGCGCCCGCACACCAGACAAGAACGAGACCAGGACCACGCGCCGTGCACACCAGACAGAACGACACAGGACCACAGCCCGAACACCCAGACAACGAACAACCAGACACGCCGCACACCAGACAAGACACGAACCGGACCACGCCCCGCACACCCAGACAAGAACGAGACCGGACCACGCGCCCGCACACCCAGACAAAAACGAGACCGACCACCGCCCCACAACCCAGAACAAGAAGACGACCGGACCACGCGCCCGCAACACCCAGACAAGACAAACAGACCACGGCCCGCACAACCCAGACAAGAACAAACGACGCACCCCGCCCGACACCAGAAGAACCGACAAGACCACGCGCCCGCAACCCAGACAAGAACGAGGACGAGACCACGCGCCCGCACACCCAGACAAGAACGAGACGAGGACCACGCGCCCGCACACCCGAAGAAAGAACGAGGACACGCGACCACGCCCGCAACCCAGACAAGAAAAGACGAGGCCTACCACGCCCCGCACACCCAACAAGAACGAACGAGGACCACGCGCCCGCACACCCAGACA
The DNA here is from genome assembly GCF_902652985.1 of Pecten maximus. Taxonomy (NCBI): domain Eukaryota; kingdom Metazoa; phylum Mollusca; class Bivalvia; order Pectinida; family Pectinidae; genus Pecten; species Pecten maximus. The sequence continues at coordinate 54,804,158 of NC_047016.1, read as the reverse complement.
AGAACGAGACGAGGACCACGCGCCCGCACACCCAGACAAGAACGAGACGAGGACCACGCGCCCGCACACCCAGACAAAACGAGACGAGGACCACGCGCCGCACACCCAGACAAGAACGAGACGAGGACCAGCCCCGCACACCCAGACAAGAACGAGACGAGGACCACGCGCCCACACCCAGACAAGAACGAGACGAGGACCACGCGCCCGCACACCCAGACAAGAACGAGACGAGGACCACCCCCCGCACACCACAAGAACAGACAGAGGACCACGCGCCCGCACCCCAGACAAGAAAGAACGAGGACCCGCCCCGCACACCAGACAAGAACAGAGAGGACCACGCGCCCCGCAACACCCAGACAAGGACCGGAGACCAGGACCACGCGCCGCACACCAGGACAAGAACGAACGAGGACACGCCCGCACACCAGACAAGAACGAGACGAGGCACGCGCCCGAAACCCAGACAAGAACGGAGCAGGCCACGCGCCCGCACACCCAGAACAAGAACGAGACGAGGACCACGCGCCCGCACACCAGACAAGAACGAACGAGGACCACGCGCCCGCACACCCAGACAAGAACGAGACCAGGACCGCGCCCGCACACCCAGACAAGAACGAAGAGGACCACGCGCCCGCACACCAGACAAGAACGAGACGAGGACCACGCGCCCGCACACCCAGACAAGAACGAGACGAGGACCACGCGCCCGCACACCCAGACAAGAACGAGACGAGGAACCACGCGCCCGCACACCCAGACAAGAACGAGACGAGGACCACGCGCCCGCACACCCAGACAAGAACGAGACCAGGACCACGCGCCCGCACACCCAGACAAGAACGAGACGAGGACCACGCGCCCGCACAGCCAGACATAGAACGAACGAGGACCACGCGCCCGCACACCCAGACAAGAACGAGACGAGGACCACGCGCCCGCACACCCAGACAAGAACGAGACGAGGACCACGCGCCCGCACACCAGACAAGAACGAGACGAGGACCACGCGCCCGCACACCCAGACAAGAACGAGACGAGGACCACGCGCCCGCACACCCAGACAAGAACGAGACGAGGACCACGCGCCCGCACACCCAGACAAGAACGAGACGAGGACCACGCGCCCGCACACCCAGACAACAACGAGACCTAGGACCACGCGCCCGCACACCCAGACAAGAACGAATACAGGACCACGCGCCCGCACACCCAGACAAGAACGAGACGAGGACCACGCGCCCGCACACCCAGGGCAAGAAACGGGGATCGAGGACCACGCGCCGCACACCCAGAAAAGAACGAGACGAGGACCACGCGCCCGCACACCCGAACAACAACGAGACGAGGACCACGCGCCCGCACACTAAAGACAACACGAGACCAGGACCACGCGCCCGCACACCCAGACAAGAACGAGAGAGGACCACGCGCCCGCAAAACCAGACAAGAAACGAGACGAGGACCAACGGCCCGCACACCCAGACAAGAACGAGACGAGGACCACGCGCCGCACACCCAGACAAGAACGAGACCGGGGACCACGCGCAGCACACCAAGACAAGAACGAGACAGGAACACGCGCGACACAACCAGACAAAAGACGAGACAGGACACGCGCCCGCAACACCAGACAAGAACGAGACGAGGACAACAGCGCCGCAACAACCAGACAAGAACGAGAAGAGGACCACGCGCCCGCACAACCAGACAAGAACGAAAACGAGGACCACGCGCCCGCACACCCAGACAAGAAAAGAGACGAGGACCACGCGCCCGCACACCCAGACAAGAACGAAACGAGGACCACGCGCCCGCACACCAAAGCAAGAAACGAAACGAGGACCACGCGCCCGCACACCAGACAAGAACGAAACGAGGACCACGCCCACACCGACAAGAAAAACGGGACCACGCGCCGCACACCCAGACAAGAACGAGACGATGACACGCGCCCGCACACCAGACAAGAACCGAGACTAGGACCACGCGCCGCACACACAGACAAGAAACGATACAGGACCACGCGCCCCACACCCAGACAAGAACGAGAACAGGACCACGCGCCGACAACAGACAAGAACAGACAGGCCACGCGCCCGACACACAAGAACGATACAGGACAACGCGACCGCACACCAGACAATAACGAGACGAGGACCCAACCCAGCACACAACAAGAAAACAAAAACGAGGACCACTCGCGCTCACACCATACAATAACTATACTATTACCACTCTCCCTCACACCCATACAATAACTATACTATTACCACTCTCCCTCACACCCATACAATAACTATACTATTACCACTCTCCCTCACACCCATACAATGACTATACTATTACCACTCTCCCTCACACCCATACAATGACTATACTATTACCACTCTCCCTCACACCCATACAATAACTATACTATTACCACTCTCCAACAGTAACATCACTGGAATCACTGGAAGACATCGATATAAGTCTTATTTGACTTCTTTGATGTGTCTTGACGTTTTCCACAACTAATGATTGTCTTTCGCGACTTCGTTCTGGTTGCACCCACACTTAATAATCACAAAATTATATGTACACTTAAAAAGTTCTAAAATACATAATGTATACTCAGAGTATATTATCGAAGTTGGTCATAAAAAACTGGGGTATGTCTTACTGAGAATGGTAGACGTTACGACTATATACATTTATCGGTTAACTGATAGTCCAATAGTTCTACTAAGGTTATATTGTATACACAGTTTGTGGGATACTTATGACGTAGTTTCCCAGTGGAGCTGGATTGGAACTCGCACATTCTACATGTACTTATTGTGTTATTTCTGATCTTTGTGTTTCAGGTTAGTTGAACGAGGGTTCAAATTTCAGGGTGTGATTACGCCAGTGCTTGTTTAACATATGCTACACTATTACCACCTTCAAAAAGATACATACTTTACACTATTACCACCCTCCAATAGTTACATACAGTACATCATTACCACCCTCCAATAGTTACATACAGTACACTATTACCACCCTCCAAAAGATACATACTTTACACTATTACCACCCTCAAATAGTTACATACAGTACATCATTACCACCCTCCAATAGTTACATACAGTACACTATTACCACCCTCCAATAGTTACATACTTTACACTATTACCACCCTCCAATAGTTTTATACAGTACACTATTACCACCCTCCAATAGTTACATACAGTACATCATTACCACCCTCCAATAGTTACATACAGTACACTATTACCACCCTCCAATAGTTACATACAGTACACTATTACCACCCCCCAATAGTTACATACAGTACACTATTACCACCCTCCAATAGTTACATACAGTACATCATTACCACCCTCCAATAGTTACATACTTTACACTATTACCACCCTCCAATAGTTACATACAGTACACTATTACTACCCTCCAATAGTTACATACTTTACACTATTACTACCCTCCAATAGTTACATACAGTACACTATTACCACCCTCCAATAGTTACATACAGTACATCATTACCACCCTCCAATAGTTACATACAGTACACTATTACTACCCTCCAATAGTTACATACTTTACACTATTACTACCCTCCAATAGTTACATACAGTACACTATTACCACCCTCCAATAGTTACATACAGTACACTATTACTACCCTCCAATAGTTACATACTTTACACTATTACTACCCTCCAATAGTTACATACAGTACACTATTACCACCCTCCAATAGTTACATACAGTACATTATTACCACCCTCCAATAGTTACATACTTTACACTATTACCACCCTCCAATAGTTACATACAGTACACTATTACTACCCTCCAATAGTTACATACAGTACACTATTACTACCCTCCAATAGTTAAATACAGTACACTATTACCACCTTCCAATAGTTACATACTTTACACTATTACAACCCTCCAATAGTTACATACAGTACACTATTACCACCCTCCAATAGTTACATACAGTACACTATTACCACCCTCCAATAGTTACATACAGTACATCATTACCACCCTCCAATAGTTACATACTTTACACTATTACCACCCTCCAATAGTTACATACAGTACACTATTACCACCCTCCAATAGTTACACACTTTACACTATTACCACCCTCCAATAGTTACATACTTTACACTATTACCACCCTCCAATAGTTACATACAGTACACTATTACCACCCTCCAATAGTTACACACTTTACACTATTACTACCCTCCAATAGTTACATACAGTACACTATTACCACCCTCCAATAGTTACATACAGTACACTATTACCACCCTCCAATAGTTACACACTTTACACTATTACTACCCTCCAATAGTTACATACAGTACACTATTACCACCCTCCAATAGTTACATACAGTACATCATTACCACCCTCCAATAGTTACACACTTTACACTATTACCACCCTCCAATAGTTACATACAGTACACTATTACCACCCTCCAATAGTTACATACAGTACACTATTACCACCCTCCAACAGTTACATACAGTACACTATTACCACCCTCCAATAGTTACACACTTTACACTATTACTACCCTCCAATAGTTACATACAGTACACTATTACCACCCTCCAATAGTTACATACAGTACATCATTACCACCCTCCAATAGTTACACACTTTACACTATTACCACCCTCCAATAGTTACATACAGTACACTATTACCACCCTCCAATAGTTACATACAGTACACTATTACCACCCTCCAATAGTTACATACAGTACACTATTACCACCCTCCAAACGCTCCGTAAGATACATACGTTAATGTACAACACACATGCATGTCAAAACCAGATTAAATCTGTGTTAGAGATAGAGATAGTTAATTTCAAATAGATTTCAGTAAAAAATGTGTAGAAAATTGTGTCATCTTGGGTCAAATATCATGATATTTTGCAATTTCTTTTGTTGTTTTTTTTTTAAGTTGTTACCATGGTATTCACAGGTCTAAAAAAAACATAGAAAAATATCATCCTTCAGAGCTGTATAAAAATCGCTAATGTTGTGTAGATTACAAATATATATAAAACTATTATAAAATCTCTAAACTTTGACATATTTTGGTGTGATGAACCCTTTTGGAGATATCAACACTATATTGATGTATACTTGATTAGAGGTGATATGTAGGATTAACTGGCAATGTTTACATATCTAAAACATGTGCCTTATTTTTCAGAATTGGGCATTTTTACTTTACACTGCTACCTATATATGTTATAGGATGGGGATCCCAAAGGTTTCGAAGATATATCAAAGAAACTAAGTCCCTAGAGGTGGGGAAAGACCCCTTGGTCTATTTTTACATCATGATTGTGTTTATTTAGCTCGATACCCGCTACTGGATCCATCAAGGACTAGTAGCGATTTAAAGGATTTACCTTCGGTCCAGGTGAGCTAAAAAAAGAAAACAAAACAAAGCAAAATAAAATAAAAACAAAAAACAGGAAAACAAACAAACAAAAACATGTATTGTGCAATACATAAAAATGCCATCTTGTATAGTAGGCATTTGTAATGATGTATCACCTACAGATTTAGTCTGTCTAGTCTTGTAACTAACTACCGGGTGTGTCATCAAATCCCCAATACAATAGAGTGACAGTATGTGTTATAAACAGGGCAGTACGGGACTGTCGCACATGTCAACGCCCAACAAACATAATATCTACACATGGGAGAAGCGACCCAACACTTTCTACGGCTTAGCTCCAATACTCGACAGTTTATTTAACATAATATCATATTAAGAGAGTAAGTGTTTAGAACTGAGGATTATGCTGTGTGACTATTTCCACTATCTACTCTCCTGTACACCTAGCGATTACAGTCAGGGATAATGTCGATGTACCACATATGGGTGGGTACCTATTGCTAGACGCTATTGTTTTGCCATGGTCGATTAAACAACACATCATTTAGGTTTGCAGAAACTCGCTTGTTAACATGTTTTGACAGACACGAAACGAACATAACAAGTTATGCTAACTCTTTTTTAGGGGTTAGGGTTAGATTTTGTTAAAAAAACAATTAACAAGATATCTAATAGATTTCCAAATGCCTGTAGAAGTCTTTGAACTTCTCTGCATTCTCATAAACAATGAATTATTGTTTCCGTTTCACTATTACAAAAGGACTGAAAAGGCACACATCGGACTTGAAGAAATATTAACTTTAAACAGAAAATCGTTTGTAACTAATATACGGTGTATTATTCTCGTTTAAAACCACAGTAACCTTGAATTGTTTGTGACTATAAAGGAAATTTTATAGATGTCCCTCCATTTATCTGCATCAATATGAAAAGTTGTACCCCAATTTATTGACCACAGGAGCTGAGACATTATAAACATATTTTGAGCCTTAATGATTTTTGAAAAATATTTCAAAAAGCATAGGTATAAAAGGTTGGGCTGGTTGGGCTGGTTTTTCGAACCGAGACTCAGGCTTATTTTTATCTTAAAAGATTTTACTGCTGATATCAGTCCATAGTATTGCAGATAGTTGGTGTAAGTTCTATAAAGATCCATAAACGCATTAAGTGAGTAAAAAGTTTTAGAATCTTTTACAATCTAATGTAAATATACCAGCATTAAACCAATTCTGATAAAAGATGAAATCTTTGCCAATTGGTACCTCTCTGTTATACCAAAGTGGAGTTTTCAAAATAGGGCATGATGTAAACTCTTCATAAATACTCTTGAATGATTCTTTCTCACCCACCCCACTAAATCATCTTTCCAGAACTTATCTTAACAGTTAAAAACACACAGATTGATAAAAGCTTTCCCACAATTCTGCAGCTTTATCAAGCCTTTCATGGAGTTTGGGAGCCTAGTCCACTTTCCTCATGATGTACATATCCTATGCACCAACATAGTTTAAGAGATTCTATAAAAGCTTAGACATCAATCCTTTTCCAACCTCCATCTAATTATTGCTGAATAACATCTTTTATTTATCTTACATGTATGAGGCCTATCATTCCAAAGTCAAATATCATAGAATTCAACTGAACAATATATCTCGCAGGGGGGTTTGGCAGAGTTATGAAAAGATAATTAAGGTGCGAGATAAGAAAGGACTTTACAACCTTTACCTATAGGAGTCATATTTCGAGCTTGGAGCTTCACTTTTTTCTTATCAAAATATCAATCTTGGTTTTTCAGTTAGGTCAACTGAAAAGTTAACTTCCTCACTATATCTTTTTTAAGCCCTGATATCTTCGAGAATCTGTTCAATTCATTTAAAGATTCCCTTAATGATAATTCTGAACCATCAAGCACCAACCCTGTATCATCGCCATACTGTAAATTTAGAATAAATGGATTTTCAACCTGGATACCTCTAATATATACATCATTTCTTAGTCTACTCTTACTACTGAAGTAAGTGTCCTCTGTAGCGGCCGTAGTCTACTCTTACTACTGAAGTAAGTGTCCTCTGTAGCGGCCGTAGTCTACTCTTACTTCTGAAGTAAGTGTCCTCTGTAGCGGCCGTAGTATACTCTTACTTCTGAAGTAAATGTCCTCTGTAGCGGCCGTAGTCTACTCTTACTACTGAAGTAAGTGTCATCTGTAGCGGCCGTAGTCTACTCTTACTTCTGAAGTAAGTGTCATCCGTAGCGGCCGTAGTCTACTCTTACTTCTGAAGTAAGTGTCCTCTGTAGCGGCCATAGTCTACTCTTACTTCTGAAGTAAGTGTCCTCTGTAGCGGCCGTAGTCTACTCTTACTTCTGAAGTAAGTGTCCTCTGTAGCGGCCATAGTCTACTCTTACTTCTGAAGTAAGTGTCCTCTGTAGCGGCCGTAGTCTACTCTTACTTCTGAACTAAGTGTCATCTGTAGCGGCCGTAGTCTACTCTTACTTCTGAAGTAAGTGTCCTCTGTAGCGGCCGTAGTCTACTCTTACTACTGAAGTAAGTGTCCTCTGTAGCGGCCGTAGTCTACTCTTACTTCTGAAGTAAGTGTCCTCTGTAGCGGCCGTAGTCTACTCTTACTACTGAACTAAGTGTCATCTGTAGCGGCCGTAGTCTACTCTTACTTCTGAACTAAGTGTCATCTGTAGCGGCCGTAGTCTACTCTTACTTCTGAAGTAAGTGTCCTCTGTAGCGGTCGTAGTCTACTCTTACTTCTGAAGTAAGTGTCCTCTGTAGCGGCCATAGTCTACTCTTACTACTGAAGTAAGTGTCCTCTGTAGCGGCCGTAGTCTACTCTTACTTCTGAAGTAAGTGTCCTCTGTAGCGGCCATAGTCTACTCTTACTTCTGAAGTAAGTGTCCTCTGTAGCGGCCATAGTCTACTCTTACTACTGAAGTAAGTGTCCTCTGTAGCGGCCATAGTCTACTCTTACTACTGAAGTAAGTGTCCTCTGTAGCGGCCGTAGTCTACTCTTACTTCTGAAGTAAGTGTCCTCTGTAGCGGCCGTAGTCTACTCTTACTTCTGAAGTAAGTGTCCTCTGTAGCGGCCATAGTCTACTCTTACTTCTGAAGTAAGTGTCCTCTGTAGCGGCCGTAGTCTACTCTTACTTCTGAAGTAAGTGTCCTCTGTAGCGGCCGTAGTCTACTCTTACTACTGAAGTAAGTGTCCTCTGTAGCGGCCGTAGTCTACTCTTACTTCTGAAGTAAGTGTCCTCTGTAGCGGCCGTAGTCTACTCTTACTTCTGAAGTAAGTGTCCTCTGTAGCGGCCGTAGTCTACTCTTACTACTGAAGTAAGTGTCCTCTGTAGCGGCCGTAGTCTACTTATATTTCTCTGTTATAGCCTCACCTTCCACATGTACTGTGTCCTTTTAGTGTTAGTTGTCTTAATGATTGAGATATTGTTTTTTTTTATCTAAACGTTTCTAAAAGTAGCAAAGTTTTCTTACTGCTAAAAATTCTTGTTCATTTTATTGATAATTTACGTTAAATTTTTTATTTTAAGAATCAAGATTCATTTGTCTATAATAAAAATTCGTCGATGTTAACATTCATACGGCCAAGTCAAAGTATGGATGTTAAATAAATGTGTTCAGGTTGAGTAAACGCCCGGAACTCTAGAGCAGAATTGTTTTGTTAACTAGTCATATACACTATCCCTATAATACAATGTTAAATGTACTTAACAAATACCTTTACAAAATGTCTCACATTCGTCAAGGCTATAGTTCTCCGTAAAGATTATCTTACACGCGGCTACTACAATAGTATCTCGGTCCTTTTATGGGTACCCATTCAACGTTTCGTGTGATCGAGTTAACCCAGTTTTTTGTCCTCCATTGTAATGGTCGGTATATACAAACCAGCTACTGGTGGTCAGACGACCTACTTACATTGGTGACTAGAAAGGAGGAGTGTCGGTATGGGGGAATGTTCGTGAGTAGGAGTCATGGTCTATTTGATAACAAGGCAGTGCCAACAATACCATAATATACGTGGTACTGACGATTGTCTTAGTTTTACATTGACGCCACTTAAAATAACTCGGGAACAATGACGTTATGAGATCCTTACGGGATATTGTCAGTGTTAAATGTCGGTCGGGGATCTTCAAAACGTAGATACTGACCTGATTATACTTGCTCTTTCCCAAAACACACCTGGTGTATCTCAGAACATACCTGATGTATCCCACAACACACCTGATGTATCCCAGAACACACATGATGTATCCCAGAACACACCTGATGTATCCCAGAACACACCTGATGTATCCCAGAACACACCTGATGTATCCCAGAACACACCTGATGTATCCCAGAACACACCTGATGTATCCCAGAACATACCTGATATATCCCAGAACACACCTGATGTATCTCAGAACATACCTGATGTATCCCAAAATACACCTGATGTATCTCAGAACACACCTGATGTATCCCACAACACACCTGATGTATCTCAGAACACACCTGATGTATCCCACAACACACCTGATGTATCTCAGAACACACCTGATGTATCCCACAACACACCTGATATATCTCAGAACACACCTGATGTATCCCAGAACACACCTGATGTATTCCACAACACACCTGATATATCTCAGAACAACCCTGATGTATCCCACAACACACCTGATGTATCCCACAACACACCTGATGTATCTCAGAACACATCTGATGTATCCCAGAACACACCTGATGTATCCCAGAACACACCTGATGTATCTCAGAACAACCCTGATGTACCCCAGAACAACCCTGATGTATCCCACAACACACCTGATGTATCTCAGAACACATCTGATGTATCCCACAACACACCTGATGTATCCCAGAACACACCTGATGTATCTCAGAACAACCCTGATGTATCCCAGAACACACCTGATGTATCACACAACACACCTGATGTATCTCAGAACACATCTGATGTATCCCAGAACACATCTGATGTATCCCAGAACACACCTGATGTATCTCAGAACACACCTGATGTATCCCACAACACACCTGATGTATCACACAACACACCTGATGTATCCCACAACACACCTGATGTATCTCAGAACACACCTGATGTATCCCAGAACACACCTGATGTATCCCAGAACATACCTGATGTATCCCAGAACACACCTGATGTATCCCAGAACACACCTGATGTATCCCAGAACACATCTGATGTATCCCAGAACACATCTGATGTATCCCAGAACACACCTGATGTATCCCAGAACACACCTGATGTATCCCATAACACACCTGATGTATCCCACAACACACCTGATGTATCTCAGAACACACCTGATGTATCCCAGAACACACCTGATGTATCCCAGAACACACCTGATGTATCCCAGAACATACCTGATGTATCCCAGAACATACCTGATGTATCCCAGAACACACATGATGTATCCCAGAACACACCTGATGTATCCTAGAACACACCTGATGTATCCCACAACACACCTGATGTATCCCAGAACATACCTGATGTATCCCAGAACACACCTGATGTATCCCAGAACACACCTGATGTATCCCAGAACACACCTGATGTATCCCAGAACATACCTGATGTATCCCAGAACACACCTGATGTATCCCAGAACACACCTGTTGTATCTCAGAACACACCTGATGTATCTCAGAACACACCTGATGTATCCCAGAACAACCCTGATGTATCCCAGAACACACCTGATGTATCCCACAACACACCTGATGTATCTCAGAACATACCTGATGTATCCCACAACACACCTGGTGTATCCCAGAAAACAACTGATGTATCCCATAACAACCATGATGTATCCCAGAACGCACCTGATGTATCTCAGAACACACCTGATGTATCCCAGAACACACCTGTTGCATCTCAGAACAACCCTGATGTATCGCAGAATACTCCTGATGTATCCCAAAATACACATGATGTATCCAAGAGCACACCTGTTGTATCCCAGATCACACCTTATGTATCCCAGAACACACCTGCTCTATCCCATAACATACCTGATGTATCTCAGAACAACCCTGATGTATCCCAGAGCACACCTGTTGTATCGCAGAATACACCTGATGTATCCCAGAACACACCTGATATATCCCAGAACACACCTGATGTATCTCAGAACACACCTGATGTATCCCATAACAACCATGATGTATCCAAGAACGCACCTGATGTATCCCAGAACACACCTGATGTATCCTGATCACACCTGATGCATCCCTGAACACACCTGATGTATCCGAGGACACACCTGATATATCTCGCAACACACATGATGTATCCCAGAACGCACCTGATGTATCCCAGAACACACCTGATATATCCCAGAACACACCTGATGTATCTCAGAACACACCTGATGTATCTCAGAACAACCCTGATGTATCCCAGAACACACCTGATGTATCCCACAACACACCTGATGTATCTCAGAACACATCTGATGTATCCCAGAACACATCTGATGTATCTCAGAACAACCCTGATGTATCCCAGAACAACCCTGATGTATCCCAGAACACACCTGATGTATCCCAGAACACACCTGATGTATCCCAGAACACACCTGATGTATCCCAGAACACACCTGATGTATCTCAGAACACACCTGATGTATCCCAGAACATACCTGATGTATCTCAGAACACACATGATGTATCCCACAACACACCTGATGTATCTCAGAACGCACCTGATGTATCCCAGAACACACCTGATGTATCCCAGAACACACCTGATGTATCTCAGAACACATCTGATGTATCTCAGAACACATCTGATGTATCTCAGAACACACCTGATGTATCCCAGAACACACCTGATGTATCCCAGAACACACCTGATGTATCTCAGAACACACCTGATGTATCTCAGAACACACCTGATGTATCCCAGAACACATCTGATGTATCCCAGAACACACCTGATGTATCCCAGAACACACCTGATGTATCTCAGAACACATCTGATGTATCTCAGAACACACCTGATGTATCCCAGAACACACCTGATGTATCCCAGAACACACCTGATGTATCTCAGAACACATCTGATGTATCTCAGAACACATCTGATGTATCTCAGAACTCACCTGATGTATCTCAGAACACATCTGATGTATCCCAGAACACACCTGTTGTATCCCAATAACACATCTGATGTATCTCAGAACACATCTGATGTATCCCAGAACACACCTGATGTATCCCAGAACATACCTGTTGTATCTCAGAACACACCTGATGTATCTCAGAACACACCTGTTGTATCCCAGAACAACCTGATGTATCCCAGAACACACATGATGTATCCCACAACACACCTGATGTATCCCAATAACACACCTGTTGTATCTCAGAACACACATGATGTATCCCATAACAACCATGATGTATCCCAGAACTCACCTGATGTATCCCAGAACAACCTGATGTATCCTGATCACACCTGATGTATCCCAGAACACACCTGATACATCGCAGAATACTCCTGATATATCCCAAAATACACATGATGTATCCCAGAACACACCTGATGTATCCCAGAACACACCTGATGTATCTCAGAACACACCTGATGTATCTCAGAACACACCTAATGTATCCCAGAACAACCTGATGTATCCTGATCACACCTGATGTATCCCAGAACACACCTGATGTATCCGAGGACACACCTGATGTATCCCAGAACGCACCTGATGTATCCCAGAACAACCTGATGTATCCTGATCACACCTGATGTATCCCAGAACACACCTGATGTATCCGAGGACACACCTGATATATCTCGCAACACACATGATGTATCCCAGAACGCACCTGATGTATCCCAGAACACACCTGATATATCCCAGAACACACCTGATGTATCTCAGAACACATCTGTTGTATCTCAGAACACACCCGATGTATCCCAGAAAACAACTGATGTATCCCACAACACACATGATGTATCCCAGAACGCACCTGATGTATCCCAGAACACACCTGATGTATCCCAGAACAACCTGATGTATCCCAGAACACACATGATGTATCCCAGAACACACCTGATGTATCCCAGAACACACCTGATGTATCCCAGAACACACCTGATGTATCTCAGAACACACCTGATGTATCTCAGAACACACCTGATGTATCTCAGAACACACCTGATGTATCCCAGAACACACCTGATGTATCCCACAACACACCTGATGTATTCCAGAACACACCTGATGTATCTCAGAACACACCTGATGTATCCCAGAACACACCTGATGTATCCCAGAACACACCTGATGTATCTCAGAACATACCTGATGTATCCCAGAACATACCTGATGTATCCCAGAACATACCTGATGTATCCCAGAACATACCTGATGTATCTCAGAACACACCTGATGTATCCCACAACACACCTGATGTATCTCAGAACACATCTGATGTATCTCAGAACATACCTGATGTATCCCAGAACACACCTGATGTATCTCAGAACACACCTGATGTATCCCACAACACACCTGATGTATCTCAGAACATACCTGATGTATCCCAGAACACACCTGATGTATCTCAGAACATACCTGATGTATCCCACAACACACCTGATGTATCTCAGAACACACCTGATGTATCCCAGAACACACCTGATGTATCCCACAACACACCTGATGTATCTCAGAACACACCTGATGTATCCCAGAACACACATGATGTATCCCAGAACACACCTGGTGTATCTCAGAACACACCTGATGTATCCCAGAACACACCTGATGTATCCCAGAACACACATGATGTATCTCAGAACATACCTGATGTATCCCAGAATACACCTGATGTATCCCAGAACACACATGATGTATCCCAGAACACACCTGGTGTATCTCAGAACACACCTGATGTATCCCAGAACACACCTGATGTATCCCAGAACACACCTGATGTATCTCAGAACATACCTGATGTATCTCAGAACACACCTGATGTATCCGAGGACACACCTGATATATCTCGCAACACACATGATGTATCCCAGAACGCACCTGATGTATCCCAGAACACACCTGATATATCCCACAACACACATGATGTATCTCAGAACGAAACCTGATGTATCCCAGAACACACCTGATGTATCCCACATCACACCTGATGTATCCCAGAACACACCTGATGTATCCCAAAATACACCTGATGTATCTCAGAACATACCTGATGTATCTCAGAACACACCTGATGTATCCCAGAACACACCTGATGTATCTCAGAACACACCTGATGTATCCCAGAACACACATGATGTATCCCACAACACACCTGATGTATCCCAGAACACACCTGATGTATCCCAGAACACACATGATGTATCTCAGAACATACCTGATGTATCCCAGAATACACCTGATGTATCCCAGAACACACATGATGTATCCCAGAACACACCTGGTGTATCTCAGAACACACCTGATGTATCCCAGAACACACCTGATGTATCCCAGAACACACCTGATGTATCTCAGAACATACCTGATGTATCTCAGAACACACCTGATGTATCCGAGGACACACCTGATATATCTCGCAACACACATGATGTATCCCAGAACGCACCTGATGTATCCCAGAACACACCTGATATATCCCACAACACACCTGATGTATCTCAGAACGAAACCTGATGTATCCCAGAACACACCTGATGTATCCCACATCACACCTGATGTATCCCAGAACACACCTGATGTATCCCAAAATACACCTGATGTATCTCAGAACATACCTGATGTATCTCAGAACACACCTGATGTATCCCAGAACACACCTGATGTATCTCAGAACACACCTGATGTATCCCAGAACACACATGATGTATCCCACAACACACCTGATGTATCCCAGAACACACCTGATGTATCCCAAAATACACATGATGTATCCCAGAACACACATGATTTATCCCAGAACACACCTGATGTATCTCAGAACACACCTGATGTATCCCACAACACACCTGATGTATCCCACAACACACCTGATGTATCCCAGAACATACCTGATGTATCCCACAACACACCTGATGTATCCCAGAACACACATGATGTATCCCACAACACACCTGATGTATCTCAGAACACACCTGATGTATCCCAGAACACACATGATGTATCCCACAACACACCTGATGTATCTCAGAACACACCTGATGTATCCCAGAACACACCTGATGTATCCCAGAACACACCTGATGTATCCCAGAACACACCTGATGTATCTCAGAACACACCTGATGTATCCCAGAACACACCTGATGTATCCCACAACAAACCTGATGTATCCCAGAACACACCTGATGTATCCCAAAATACACATGATTTATCCCAGAACACACCTGATGTATCCCAAAATACACATGATGTATCCCAGAACACACATGATTTATCCCACAACACACCTGATGTATCCTAGATCACACCTGGTGTATCCCAGAACACATTTGATGTATCCCAGAACACACCTTGTCTTCCTCTGCGTTACCACGACTTATGTTGACCCTGACGGAATCATTGGACATTAAGCTAATGCTATTTATCTGTTGGTTATACTTTCCTTTTCGATGTGGCTTCCCTAGGTATCCGTCAACATACATCCATGTAAAATATTATGTTGATATAACAGAGAACGAGGAATGAGAGCAAAAACATCACACAAATGTAGCCTGTCGCGGAGATTATCAAATAAAGTAAAATGATAACAAATCTAGATTTTTTACTTCAACAGCTACACACACCTATCAGTAACCTGTTTGAACGCACGTGCTATGTATGAAGAAACATGCACGTCTAACATGTCAAATAAATTGAGAATTACATACATTTTTATCGTTTGGACTGTTCACGGGCAATGCATTCACATTTACAAAATCCGTACATGTACGTCTAACCAAAAAATTATTGATGGATGTGTATAGAGTTAACTATATGGAACTGTGTAAAATGCGGAAGTTCGAAAGGAAATGAAAAGTATACATTGTAAGAACGTAGATGAGATGAATTTGACAACCCAGCCGAGTCAGACAGCTACATTATAATAGAAATCAATGGGTTGTAACATTTGAAGAAATTGTAAATATAATGTAAAGAAAATGTAGTTGTTAGGTAAATGTCGATAAGTACAGTGTTTATATTGGTAAAATACGGAGTTGTACCAACAATATCCTGTACCTATCGGTAGGTTTATCTTCAGTATGTAGATTACATAATAGGTCCACCTTGGAATACGAAACATACCCGGTACACTTATGACGTCACTACTACCCAATTAATAACCAATGAGTGTCGTCGTTTGAGATTCGTCATAAAAATAACAATTCGTCATACGTTGAAATTAAAAAGGTTAACTGTGTCGCCTTTTGCAGAAATGCTTGTATCGTGGTTGTATCCCTTCCTGTTACGGCAGCCTCGGAGTTATTTAGTGCTTCAGTTCCTAATGTTGTTAACTCAGACAGTACAGAGACAGTGTACGGCCAGTAAAGTCCAACTGAGCGCTACTGTGTAACACAATACTTCCAAGGTGTTGTCGGTAAACTGGAGTTCGCTCTAATAATGCACAATACTGATTTATAGGAGGACATACCGGTGATATGATAATGTAATGACATATCAACATGAACACAACCTTTCTTGTTCATTTGTCAATGGAAGCTAGACAAAGAAAAGACAAAATGAGGAAAATAAGGACATGTGTTGTCAAATGTTTACTTATCTAGACGACTCTATAGGGTGTAAACCGGTTCTTTTACTTGATGCACTCTGCCTGATGCTAAGCAATGAAGGGGTGTACAATAAAGGGCTGTACAATAAAGGGGTGTACAATAAAGGGCTGTACAATAAAGGGCTGTACAATAAAGGGGTGTACAATAAAGGGATGTACAATGAAGGGGTGTACAATAAAGGGCTGTACAATAAAGGGGTGTACAATGAAGGGGTGTACAATAAAGGGCTGTACAATAAAGGGGTGTACAATAAAGGGGTGTACAATAAAGGGGTGTACAATGAAGGGGTGTACAATAAAGGGATGTACAATAAAGGGATGTACAATGGAGGGTTGTCTAATAAAGGGCTGTACAATTGAGGGTTGTCTAATAAAGAGCTGTACAATGGAGGGTTGTCTAATAAAGGGCTGTACAATTGAGGGTTGTCTAATAAAGGGCTGAACAATGAAGGGTTGTCTAATAAAGGGCTGTACAATGGATGGTTGTCTAATAAAGGGCTGTACAATGGAGGGTTGTCTGATAAAGGGCTGTACAATGGATGGTTGTCTAATAAAGGGCTGTACAATGGATGGTTGTCTAATAAAGGGCTGAACAATGGATGGTTGTCTAATAAAGGGCTGTACAATGGATGGTTGTCTAATAAAGGGCTGTACAATGGAGGGTTGTACAATAAAGGGCTGTACAATGAAGGATTGTACAATGAAGGGTTGTACGATGAAGGACTGTACAATTATGGGCTGTACAATGAAGGGTTGTACAATGAAAACATGGGGTGGCGGGGGGGGAGGGGGGGGGGGGGGGACTGTATCCGCGCGGTCGGCCAGGTGACCACTTTGTCACGTCTAATTTAGGAACCGAACGCTAGTCCTAAGTTTAAAGGTTACCACTTTACCACCCGACCACCTAAATCTGAAGGTAAGGTTGGTGATTGCATGCATTTGTCTTTGTTCATATTGATTCTCTGTCGTATAGGCGAACACAACCCGTCCAGAACTTTCTGTTGGTGTTACTGAATGTGTATGGCATGAACTTCATTGGCTGTATCCGATAGGACGATGTTGTCCACTGATGGAGTTCATATAAAGTGACTTTATTCTATAGGACGATGTTGTCGACTGGTGGAGTTCAAATGAGATGACTGTATCCTATAGGACGATGTTGTCGACTGATGGAGTTCATATAAAGTGACTGTATCCTATAGGACGATGTTGTCCACTGATGGAGTTCAAATGAGATGACTGTATCCTATAGGACGATGTTGTCGACTGATGGAGTTCATATAAAGTGACTGTATCCTATAGGACGATGTTGTCCACTGATGGAGTTCAAATGAGATGACTGTATCCTATAGGACGATGTTGTCGACTGATGGAGTTCATATAAAGTGACTGTATCCTATAGGACGATGTTGTCGACTGATGGAGTTCAAATTACATGACTGTATCCTATAGGACGATGTTGTCTACAATGGAGATATATTTTATAGTGACTAAAAGAGAATTTTAATGATTAGGAACATTTGAGGCGACAAGGACTTTATATGTTTTAACATAAACTAGAGTGAACTATTGTTAAGAATACCAGTTATAGATGAAATAAAAGTGGAGACTATTCAATATCCAGCCTTTAGTTTGGTTAATGTGATAGGATGTATGTATCGGTATAACCATTCACTCGGTACAGCATTCAGGGTTCGACGTTTACCTGGATAAACGACGGACAAATCCCTACTGAAGCACGTGAAACCCTGATTACCATATCTATACACGTCCCTTACGTACATCCGTCTATGTTAAATTCCTTCGTTCGGACAACAGAAACAAGCACAAATTGTATTGATGAAATCTATGTCCAAACGATGATTATATAAGTGTTTGTGCCTACAAGTAATTAAATTAACGCCGAAATGTACAGTAACAGGCGTATTTTACACAAATACCGTATGTATATACGGTAATTAGTGACACTTCTGGCCGAATTAAGAATTTTCAGGACTTAATACTCGAGGAACTTTGGTTTATATTGAGAGTAAAACTGCCGTACTTATGTAAAGATTAAAACGTTTGCTACCTGGAAAAAATACATATGTTCCAGTAAGTTTAATTTTGACGACCTAAACTTCATTCAAACCAAGGAATGCCCCTTATATTTAGTCGAATTGTATTTTACCTCTCGATTGTAATCATACAGATTACTAAGATTTTCACGATGATATAGAATTAATTGTTCAAATCAAATGACATTTTTTGTACATTAATTAACGAATTCATACGAGTTGTTAGATATTGCCTTTACGCGTCACTGACACAAACTGTGCTGAACATCTCATGGTTCCATCGTATCAATTCGTGACGTCATCACTTTCTAGGTTAACTTCAGACCCTACACCTCTAACCACCGAGGTCATCGACCCTACGGGAGCCAATCTGGTCATTTTCGGAAGTCGTTCGGTGTTGTATCACTCTAAATTACTCTGGGGGTCTAAGCCCCACATGTATTATGTCCCGCTCGCAATAGCCACCACTAAGGATTCGATTTTATGAACGCATTGTAGACGTTTTTATTCAAATCGGTTATTAGAGGAAACGAGTTCACTTCAGTATAACATGTATACCAAGATACCATCTGAGAGATATAGTATGTATGGCCGTATAATTATAGGAAACTTTGTATATAGGTTTCCTCTTACTTCTCGAGCATTAACTGATATCAGGTGACATTTTCTCGTATACATGTAGGTCAGCTACCTTTCCACGGGTCAAAGATAAGCATGTAGACATACTCAGTATATATGTATCGATGATCAATATATAAAATTGTATATATTTTCTATAGATTTGTGTTTTGTCAATACAGAACTGTGGGACATGTAGGGCGTGTTTTAAAAATGCACTTGCTAAAACAACCATTAAACTTTCATGAAAAAATCAAAATACGAAATGAAGGAAAGATATTTAAATATCAATGTAAAATAAACTAAAACGAAATATCAGAACATTGAAGAAGTCAACGACAATACATATTCAAGTCATACAACTTATGTATATTGAGGGTTTCCTTGCGTAGTTGATATACGATTTCACAAATACGTTGGATTTGTTTAATCAGATTTGACTTTTATTTTTGTACTATTATTGTTATTCCTGCTCATTACCATACAGACTGGGGCGACCCGTGATGCCCAGTCTCGCTGTAGTTTTTAACTTGTGGTTGACATATCCTTACTAAGTGTCTAAATTCTACACTCCACGTTTAACATACAGTACAATATTTTGTGTAATTTATTTAACTTGCAAGAGTATTAGTTGATTGATACTGTTTTTTATATGGCCCTAATTAGGCATATGATAACCTCGATACTTTCTGTTTTCTCCACTGAGCTTGAGAATAAAACTATCATATTGTTCTTACCATAAAGCTATCGTATTGTTCTTACAATAAAACTATCGCATTGTTCTTACAATAAAACTATCGCATTGTTCTTACAATAAAACTATCGCATTGTTCTTACAATAAAACTATCGTATTGTTCTCACAATAAAACTATCACATTGTTCTTACAATAAACTATCACATTGTTCTTACAATAAAGCTATCGAATTGTTCTTACAATAAACTATCACATTGTTCTTACAATAAACTATCGTATTGTTCTTACAATAAAGCTATCGAATTGTTCTTACAATAAAACTATCGAATTGTTCTTACAATAAAGCTATCGAATTGTTCTTACAATAAAACTATCGAATTGTTCTTACAATAAAACTATCGAATTGTTCTTACAATAAAGCTATCGTATTGTGCTCATGACAATACTATCGAATTGTTCTTACGACAATACTATCGCATTGTTCTTACGACAATACTATCGTATTGTTTCTTACTCAGCATTTATTCACGTGTTGTTTTCTATATTAGGATATTAAACTTACATCACTTACAAAACGTTTGCGTTGCTTAAAAGTTGACTTAGAATATAATATCGGGAAAATGAAAGTACTTTAAGTGTTTTTATACTGCAAAGTCACCGTCTCCAAAATACGTCAACAAGGGCTGGTGACAATCTACGTGATATATCTGTGATCCACCCAAATTAAGGCTCATAGACATACGGCAGGTGTTTATAACAAATCTACCCGTGATTTATACATAGCATTACAATGCAGAGTGAAAACGCCCTTGTGTTGTTATTTTATGACACATTACCCCGTCTTCAATGGAGAGAGCTGTCATTACGTTCTCGTAATATTTTCTGGTTGGCTGAGCTACTACAATTAACTTATTAATTGACATATTCTATTATCATAGACAAGTGCATTTCACACTGTAATAGAAATCAGAAGTGTGTGACCCGATGGTCCTTAGACATTCTGCACTACGATGTGTTCGACTAAATCCTATATCATAATATTTTTATGTTCAAACTTAATTGATATTCCCTACTTCACGTTTTGTTCTAATCCTGGCCGAGAAATCCGTAAATGACGACTCATCGTCACCGAAGAGTCCGAGAATGACGACTCATCGTCATTAAAGATTCCATCAATGACGACTCATCGTCACTGCAGTGTCCATAAATGACGACTCATCGTCACTGCAGTGTCCATAAATGACGACTCATCGTCGCTGAAGAGTCCATAAATGACGACTCATCGTCACTGCAGTGTCCATAAATGACGACTCATTGTCACTGAAGAGTCCGAATATGACGACTTTTCGTCACTCTGGAATCCGAGAAAGATGAATCATCGTCACTGTGTGGTCTGGGAAAGACGACAAATCTGTATACCGGGATTCTATATCAGTGCTGGACATATACTGCGTCTGTTACTCAGAAGTGTTATTCAAGTTTCCTTGATGCAATCAAAATATTTTAATAAATAAAAACCGTATCAAGTCAGTATATACGGACAAAAACCGTATCAAGTGAGTATATACGGACAAAAACCGTATCAAGTCAGTATATACATTTGTACGGACAAAAAACCATATGTATATCGAGTTATTGAGGTACAGTTGGCACTTTGCCAAACCGTCCGTATTTTGGGTGTTAAACTTTTTCGTTCACGGTTTCAGGTGTGGTTACAATTGGAGACCTCCCAGAACTGTGTCTATAACAGAATATATACCCATTACGTCAGCAATGTCGTGTATGTAACGTAATATAATACATCCTGTATTGATGTCTCGTACAGTTAATCCTACAGGCTACATATACATCTCAACTCGGTCCATCCAAACGCATGCACCAAAATTATGGAATTGAACAACAACAACAACAACAACAACAACAACAACAACAACAACAATACTTTGTGTTTTAAGGTATCTGTAGCGATAGATGTCTCCTTACTTAGTTGTGTCTATATAATATACTAGCTTTGTTCACCTCTCCCTTTAATATTCTAACTTTGTTAACCCCTCCCTTTAATACACTAGCTTTGTTCACCCCTCCCATTAATACACTAGCTTTGTTCACCCCTCCCATTAATACACTAGCTTTGTTCACCCCTCCCATTAAAACACTAGCTTTGTTCACCCCTCCCATTAATACACTAGCTTTGTTCACCCCTCCCATTAATATACTAGCTTTGTTCACCCCTCCCATTAATACACTAGCTTTGTTCACCCCTCCCTTTAATACACTAGCTTTGTTCACCCCTCCCATTAATACATTGGCTTTGTTCACCCTCCCATTAATACACTAGCTTTGTTCACCCCTCCCATTAATACACTAGATTTGTTCACCCCTCCCATTAATACACTAGCTTTGTTCACCCCTCCCATTAATATACTAGCTTTGTTCACCCCTCCCATTAATACACTAGCTTTGTTCACCCCTCCCTTTAATACACTAGCTTTGTTCACCCCTCCCATTAATACATTGGCTTTGTTCACCTCTCCCTTTAATATACTAACTTTGTTCACCCCTGCCATTAATACACTAGCTTTGTTCACCCCTCCCATTAATACACTAGTTTTGTTCACCTCTCCCTTTAATATACTAACTTTGTTCACCCCTCCCTTTAATACACTAGCTTTGTTCACCTCTCCCATTAATACACTAGCTTTGTTCACCCTCCCATTAATACGTTAGCTTTGTTCACCCCTCCCATTAATACACTAGCTTTGTTCACCCCTCCCATCAATACACTAGATTTGTTCACCCCTCCCATTAATACACTAGCTTTGTTCACCCCTCCCATTAATACACTAGCTTTGTTCACCTCTCCCTTTAATATACTAACTTTGTTCACCTCTCCCTTTAATATACTAACTTTGTTCACCCCTCCCATTAATACACTAGCTTTGTTCACCTCTCCCATTAATAAACTAGCTTTGTTCACCCCTCCCATTAATACACTAGCTTTGTTCACCCTCCCATTAATACACTAGCCTTGGTTCACCCCTCCCATTAATACACTAGCTTTGTTCACCCCTCGCATTAATACACTAGCCTTGGTTCACCCCTCCCATTAATACATTAGTTTTTTTCAACCCTCCCATTAATACACTAGCTTTGTTCATCCTCTCATTAATACACTAGATTTGTTCACCCTCCCTTTAATACACTAGCTTTGTTCACCTCTCCCTTTAATACACTAGCTTTGTTCACCCCTCCCATTAATACCCTAGCTTTGATTACCCCTCCCATTATGACACTAGCTTTGTTCACCCCTCCCATTAATACACTAGCTTTGTTCACCCCTCCCATTAATACACTAGATTTGTTCACCCCTCCCATTAATACACTAGCTTTGTTCACCCTCCCATTAATACACTAGCTTTGTTCACCCCTCCCATTATGACACTAGCTTTGTTCACCCTCCCATTAATACACTAGCTTTGTTCACCCCTCCCTTTAATACACCAGCTTTGTTCACCCCTCCCATTAATACACTAGCTTTGTTCACCCCTCCCATTAATACACTACTTTGTTCAACCTTCCCATTAATACACCAGTTTTGTTCAACCCTCCCATTAATACACTAGCTTTGTTCACCCCCCCCCCCTCCCATTAATACATTAGTTTTTTTCAACCCTCCCATTAATACACTAGCTTTGTTCATCCTCTCATTAATACACTAGATTTGTTCACCCTCCCTTTAATACACTAGCTTTGTTCACCCTCCCTTTAATACACTAGCTTTGTTCACCCCTCCCATTAATACACTACTTTGTTCAACCTTGCCATTAATACACCAGTTTTGTTCAACCCTCCCATTAATACACTAGCTTTGTTCACCCCCCCCCCCCCCCCCTCCATTAATACACTAGCTTTGTTCATCCTCTCATTAATACACTAGCTTTGTTCACCCCTCCCATTAATACACTAGCTTTGTTCATCCTGTCATAAATACACTAGCTTTGTTCACCCCTCCCATTAATACACTAGCTTTGTTCACCCCTCCCATTAATACACTAGCTTTGTTAACCTCTCCCATTAATATACTAGCTTTGTTCACCCCTCCCATTAATACACTAGCCTTGGTTCACCCCTCCCATTAATACACTAGCTTTGTTCACCCCTCCCATTAATACACTAGCTTTGTTAACCTCTCCCATTAATATACTAGCTTTGTTCACCCCTCCCATTAATACACTAGCTTTGTTCACCCCTCCCTTTAATACACTAGCTTTGTTCACCCCTCCCATTAATACACTAGCCTTGGTTCACCCCTCCCATTAATACACTAGCTTTGTTCACCCCTCCCATTAATACACTAGCTTTGTTCACCCCTCCCATTAATACAATAGCTTTGTTCACTCCTCCCATTAATACACTAGCTTTGTTCACCCCTCTCATTAATACAATAGCTTTGTTCACCCCTCCCATTAATACACTAGCTTTGTTCACTCCTCCCATTAATACACTAGCTTTGTTCACCCCTCCCATTTATACACTAGCCTTGGTTCACCCCTCCCATTAATACACTAGCTTTGTTCACCCCTCCCATTAATACACTAGCTTTGTTCACCCCTCCCATTAATACACTAGCTTTGTTCACTCCTCCCATTAATACACTAGCTTTGTTCACCCCTCCCATTTATACACTAGCCTTGGTTCACCCCTCCCATTAATACACTAGCCTTGGTTCACCCCTCCCATTAATACACTAGCCTTGGTTCACCCCTCCCATTAATACACTAGTTTTGTTCACCCCTCCCTTTAATACACTAGCTTTGTTCATCCTCTCATTAATACACTAGTTTTGTTCACCCCTCCCATTAATACACTAGCTTTGTTCACCCCTCCCTTTAATACACTAGCTTTGTTCACCCCTCCCTTTAATACACTAGCTTTGTTCACCCCTCCCTTTAATACACTAGCTTTGTTCACCCCTCCCATTAATACACTAGCTTTGTTCATCCTCTCATTAATACACTAGCTTTGTTCACCCCTCCCATTAATACATTAGCTTTGTCCACCCCTCCCATTAATACACTAGCTTTGTTCACCCCTCTCATTAATACACTAGCTTTGTTCACCCCTCCCATTAATACATTAGCTTTGTCCACCCCTCCCATTAATACAGTAGCTTTGTTCACCCCTCCCATTAATACACTAGCTTTGTTCACCCCTCCCATTAATACACTTGCTTTGTTCACCTCTCCCATTAATACACTAGCTTTGTCCACCCCTCCCATTAATACCCTAGCTTTGATTACCCCTCCCATTAATACATTAGCTTTGATTACCCCTCCCATCAATACATTAGTTTTGTTCAACCCTCCCATTAATACACTAGCTTTGATTACCCCTCCCATTAATGCATTAGCTTTGATTACTCCTTCCATTAATACACTAGCTTTGTTCACCCTCCTCTCTTGTGTAATCTCTGCTCTATATTTGCATTATAAAAAGCCGACTTACAAGGTACTTAGCTATCAGAATAAGTCCAGAGTGTGATATAACAGTCAGATGACGTAACATTATCCCTGCCATATCTTTGATGTAATTAGCTTTCGTCCTTGGACATATTGAAGTATGGCCTGAGTAGGTCTCCTTCATATCAAACTAAAATATAGCAGTGTAAATATATATATTCAGTCTAAAGATTGTACGACATTTTCCCTTTGTGTGTTTGCGTCTGTAAAAATATATTTTGTTAAATTGAAAGTGAGATACGGACGTTTGCTGAATCTCACCTAGCGGATCTTTAATTATCCTGTGTCAATAGTCACTATACAGACAGTACTATCCCTGGGGTCATCTTTACATACAGATACACAACACCCGACCCACCCGGCTCGAGGAATGTCATCCCTGTCGAGTAGAACCATCCCCAACCTGTACGTAATGGGTAAATTATAAATCAAACGTGCCTGTGTGTAACGCTGTGTCAATACGCTACAGGTAAATCTACAGGTGTGTCATTATATGTAGGCTTAGAAAGTTACTTCAGATCTATCCCAATCAATGTCACCTTTCTATAGAAATCCTGTATTTACATTTGTACGTACTTCGTATGATACAGTTACAACTGATTGCTGGGATTACACTCCTCAGACAAGCGTAAAGATCGCCGCCGATAATCCAGGTTTAGTGTAAAACTTCACCATTTTATATTATTGACTGACGTGACCTTAAACAAACGGGCTCAAAGTATGATTTGTTTTCAATAATCAAATGGAATCAGTTAACATTTGATGTGAGATCGGAAGTGACACACTTAACTTTAAGTTATATCCTTCCGCAACGAATAAAAAAACCACAAACATATAGTCTTTGATTCGTCTGTCCGTCTCCTTCATGACTTGAACCATTGTCATACCGTCTGTCTGATTCCTCTACTAAACGCAATAATATTTCATCGTCCGTCTGATTCCTCTACCATACGTACTGTTATTTCATCGTCCGTCAGATTCCTCTACCATACGTACTGTTATTTCATCGTCCGTCTGATTCCTCTACCATACGTACTGTTATTTCATCGTCCGTCTGATTCCTCTACCATACGTTCTGTTATTTCATCGTCCGTCTGATTCCTCTACCATACGTTCTGTTATTTCATCGTCCGTCTGATTCCTCTACCATACGTACTGTTATGTCATCGTCCGTCTGATTCCTCTAACATACGTTCTGTTATTTCATCGTCCGTCTGATTCCTCTACCATACGTACTGTTATGTCATCGTCCGTCTGATTCCTCTAACATACGTACTGTTATTTCATCGTCCGTCAGATTCCTCTACCATACGTACTGTTATGTCATCGTCCGTCAGATTCCTCTACCATACGTACTGTTATTTCATCCTCCGACTGACTCTAAATTTGCCCTTCTATCTTTGTTCTTCCAACTTTCAATTCTCCAACTCTCCTCGTTAAAACAGCTCGTTTTTCTACTTTCCTTTACCTAAACGTCGAACATTCGATGATGACCATGGTTGTTGAGATAGCTCTATCATCGTCGGTCCGTCTATATTTGTCATCGTTGTCATTGCATCCGTAGATTTATCCATTTTATCATCTTTTTATCTTTGCATTTTGTTCGGTTATTTTGTCCCTGAAGCTGACCGTTTCCACCTTCAGTACATAATGTATCTCATTTTCTGATAGTGTATTCTTATTTACCTCCCCATGTCCGTGTGTCCTCCCTTATTTACCTCCCCATGTCCGTGTGTCCTCCCTTATTTACCTCCCCATGTCCGTGTGTCCTCCCTTATTTACCTCCCCATGTCCGTGTCCTCCCTTATTTACCTCCCCATGTCCGTGTGTCCTCCCTTATTTACCTCCCCATGTCCGTGTCCTCCCTTATTTACCTCCCCATGTCCGTGTCCTCCCTTATTTACCTCCCCATGTCCGTGTGTCCTCCCTTATTTACCTCCCCATGTCCGTGTGTCCTCCCTTATTTACCTCCCCATGTCCGTGTGTCCTCCCTTATTTACCTCCCCATGTCCGTGTCCTCCCTTATTTACCTCCCCATGTCCATGTGTCCTCTCTTATTTACCTCTCCATGTCCGTGTGTCCTCCCTTATTTACCTCCCCATGTCCGTGTGTCCGCCCTTATTTACCTCCCCATGTCCGTTTGTCCTCCCTTATTTACCTCCCCATGTCCGTGTGTCCACCCTTATTTACCTCCCCATGTCCGTGTGTCCTCCCTTATTTACCTCCCCATGTCCGTGTGTCCACCCTTATTTACCTCCCCATGTCCGTGTGTCCTCCCTTATTTACCTCCCCATGTCCGTGTATCCACCCTTATTTACCTCCCCATGTCCGTGTATCCACCCTTATTTACCTCCCCATGTCCGTGTGTCCTCCCTTATTTACCTCCCCATGTCCGTGTGTCCTCCCTTATTTACCTTTCCATGTCCGTGTGTCCTCCCTTATTTACCTCCCCATGTCCGTGTGTCCACCCTTATTTACCTCCCCATGTCCGTGTGTCCTCCCTTATTTACCTCCCCATTTCCGTGTGTCCTCCCTTATTTACCTCCCCATGTCCGTGTGTCCACCCTTATTTACCTCCCCATGTCCGTGTGTCCTCCCTTATTTACCTCCCCATGTCCGTGTGTCCTCACTTATTTACCTCCCCATGTCCGTGTGTCCTCCCTTATTTACCTTTCCATGTCCGTGTGTCCTCCCTTATTTACCTTTCCATGTCCGTGTGTCCTCCCTTATTTACCTCCCCATGTCCGTGTGTCCTCCCTTATTTACCTCCCCATGTCCGTGTGTCCACCCTTATTTACCTCCCCATGTCCGTGTGTCCACCCTTATTTACCTCCCCATGTCCGTGTGTCCTCCCTTATTTACCTCCCCATGTCCGTGTGTCCACCCTTATTTACCTCCCCATGTCCGTGTGTCCTCCCTTATTTACCTCCCCATGTCCGTGTGTCCTCCCTTATTTACCTCCCCATGTCCGTGTGTCACCTTACCCCCATGTCCGTGTGTCCTTCCATATTACCTCCCCATGTCCGTGTGTCCTCCCATATTTACCTCCCCATGTCCGTGTGTCCTCCCTTATTTACCTCCCCATGTCCGTGTGTCCTCCCTTATTTACCTCCCCATGTCCGTGCTCCCACGTTTCTTGATTTTGGCGATATACATAGATTGAATTCCAGTTTTTCTACAACACGTTTTGTATTCCAATGGCATTACGTGTTTAAAAGTCACAAGGCAAACGAGGTCGACAATAGTACAATGTGTATGCCGTAGTAATATAGTCATTTAAACTCACTGACAATCTCATTCATGAAATGTTAAATAGAGCCTCAATATACATGTAGCCAAACCCAAATCAGTGAACCATGTCGGGTGTACCTGGGTGTAGCGAACCAATGTACCGACGATCGGGCACGCCTACTATTGTTGTGGGTTTACTATAACCAGCTTGTCGTGGTGTGTCTGTCCCACTGGAACCACACTTACTGTCAGGAACACCGGGAATATATACCTGTCCCCAAACATGGAATTAACACAGTGACACATACAATCAGTTTTATATTTTATTTTCGATTACTAAGAGTGTGTGTAACCTACTGTATTTTGGATCGATATTTCTACGAACACAAACTACATTTGTAGGTAAGTTATTTAATATTAATTTATTGCATATTTTCATTTCAGAAATATTTAATTGCGAGGTTTGTTGGCGAATCATTTTTTTAGTAATCGTTTAACCTTAGGGAAAGTCTTGTACGACTAATTTAAATAAGATAGTTTTCGCATGATGAATAAAAGTTCCCATCACGATAAAATTTCAACAGTTAATCGGTACGATACAGTTAATTAAAATGATGTTTTCAAATCAAAATTGATAATATTCACAGATAATAATGTTCCGAATCTTAAACATCAATAACAGTGTTAATCTATGTGTTAAAACTCTCCGTTAACGAAAGATGTGACACAGACTATTTGCGCCCAGAAACCATTGACGCTGGCCGATCGGTATTATTGGCTGTGTGGGTACCTGGGCACACAGGTGACCTCCAGGTATGGGACATTCCCGATGTAACACCTAGCAGCTTAATGAGTCCATAAAACCTTGGGAACTGAGAAGCTAGCCGAGTTATTATATTGATTTCCAGCCATTAATGTTGGTTT
This sequence comes from Pecten maximus, assembly GCF_902652985.1. Classification (NCBI taxonomy): domain Eukaryota; kingdom Metazoa; phylum Mollusca; class Bivalvia; order Pectinida; family Pectinidae; genus Pecten; species Pecten maximus. The sequence goes on along the minus strand of NC_047016.1, from coordinate 54,773,835 downwards.
CCTGGATACAGGTATCGTTATTGTTATATCTGCACCCACACTCTATCGATATTTGTGTAAAAATCGTCCAGTATCACACCATCCAAATAAAGCACTTGTACAGGTAAGCATTGGCGTTCAGGTGATACAAGTATTATATATTACGTCCAAAAATAATCAATTGATCAATAACATATGCCCCAGTCAATAAATAAAACGAAAACAAATATCCAAATCAAATTCCGATTAAAATTAGGGCGCGTTCGAACACATTGCAGTAGCATTGTATTTGATAAGCGGTTTAAGAAAGTGTCATGTATAAACATTATGTAATTACGGGTGTGGCGACCGACTCGACAAAGACGCACTGTGTCACTCGAACACGTTTATTGTGTTAAATGTACAACACTTGGTCGACTCCTTCATGTCCACCTTGTAATATGTTTATGATGTTGTAGGCGTCAGAGGGACCATTTTTTGTAGTGTTTGCGGATTGTCGTCTTTCTGATGAGAAAATACCGAGGAAGTGTTATTTTTAATAAATTACCTCCTCTGTAATATTTCTTGTAAGAGAATTCCAGGTGATACTTGCCTGACAATGGGTTTCTATATGTATTTTGGTGAGGGGCTATTTGTAGAGATCTAGGGTTTGATGGTATACTTTATGTTTGGTAAGCATGCTATGTCTTTATTATAAAACAATTTGTCGATACTTTGTACACTGGCTAGTTTGTCGATACTTTGTACACTGACTAGTTTGTCGATACTTTGTACACTGGCTAGTTTGTCGATACTTTGTACACTGACTAGTTTGTCGATACTTTGTACACTGGATAGTTTGTCGATACTTTGTACACTGGCTAGTTTGTCGATACTTTGTACACTGGATAGTTTGTCGATACTTTGTACACTGGATAGTTTGTCGATACTTTGTACACTGGCTAGTTTGTCGATACTTTGTACACTGACTAGTTTGTCGATACTTTGTACACTGACTAGTTTGTCGATACTTTGTACACTGGCTAGTTTGTCGATACTTTGTACACTGGATAGTTTGTCGATACTTTGTACACTGGCTAGTTTGTCGATACTTTGTACACTGGCTAGTTTGTCGATACTTTGTACACTGGATAGTTTGTCGATACTTTGTACACTGGCTAGTTTGTCGATACTTTGTACACTGGCTAGTTTGTCGATACTTTGTACACTGGATAGTTTGTCGATACTTTGTACACTGGCTAGTTTGTCGATACTTTGTACACTGGCTAGTTTGTCGATACTTTGTACACTGGCTAGTTTGTCGATACTTTGTACACTGACTAGTTTGTCGATACTTTGTACACTGGCTAGTTTGTCGATACTTTGTACACTGGATAGTTTGTCGATACTTTGTACACTGGCTAGTTTGTCGATACTTTGTACACTGGCTAGTTTGTCGATACTTTGTACACTGACTAGTTTGTCGATACTTTGTACACTGGCTAGTTTGTCGATACTTTGTACACTGGCTAGTTTGTCGATACTTTGTACACTGACTAGTTTGTCGATACTTTGTACACTGGCTAGTTTGTCGATACTTTGTACACTGACTAGTTTGTCGATACTTTGTACACTGACTAGTTTGTCGATACTTTGTACACTGGCTAGTTTGTCGATACTTTGTACACTGGCTAGTTTGTCGATACTTTGTACACTGGCTAGTTTGTCGATACTTTGTACACTGGCTAGTTTGTCGATACTTTGTACACTGGATAGTTTGTCGATACTTTGTACACTGACTAGTTTGTCGATACTTTGTACACTGGCTAGTTTGTCGATACTTTGTACACTGGCTAGTTTGTCGATACTTTGTACACTGGATAGTTTGTCGATACTTTGTACACTGACTAGTTTGTCGATACTTTGTACACTGACTAGTTTGTCGATACTTTGTACACTGGCTAGTTTGTCGATACTTTGTACACTGGCTAGTTTGTCGATACTTTGTACACTGGATAGTTTGTCGATACTTTGTACACTGGCTAGTTTGTCGATACTTTGTACACTGGATAGTTTGTCGATACTTTGTACACTGGCTAGTTTGTCGATACTTTGTACACTGACTAGTTTGTCGATACTTTGTACACTGACTAGTTTGTCGATACTTTGTACACTGGCTAGTTTGTCGATACTTTGTACACTGGATAGTTTGTCGATACTTTGTACACTGGATAGTTTGTCGATACTTTGTACACTGGATAGTTTGTCGATACTTTGTACACTGGATAGTTTGTCGATACTTTGTACACTGACTAGTTTGTCGATACTTTGTACACTGACTAGTTTGTCGATACTTTGTACACTGACTAGTTTGTCGATACTTTGTACACTGGCTAGTTTGTCGATACTTTGTACACTGACTAGTTTGTCGATACTTTGTACACTGGCTAGTTTGTTGATATATTGGTAGGGGTCATTTTGTCGACATTCCGTTTCTGGATGAGGTCACATTGTCTATGTTAGTGAAAATAGGACATTCACAAATGAGTAACACATAAATAACCTGCTTGTCTGTCTTAATTTATCAGGCCAATTTAGAGATGAATATCATCTACGTACTATATATAAACTCTGGAATAGATCTTGATTCTGTTGGATTTCACTCAGTAACATATATTTACACACACAATTGCTAGTTTGATGACCTATTCATATTTAAATTAAGAAATACAGGTACTTAACGTGGCACAGTGTGTGTGCCCTGACCGGACAGGTTAGTCAAAGTTTGTAGTTCGCTACAGTCACTTGCGTTCGGTGGACTATCGCGTCACGCCCATTACACCAGCTCTGGGAATATTACAGTAGAGACTGTTACGATATCCCATTACTTCTATGTTAATCTGTGCTTTAGTCAAAGGATTGTTGTTACATTCAAGGTATAACAATAGTAATATGACGTCACATGTACCTTTGTTATGTCAGTTATATCTATTAGAGGTTTGCACTAAACGTTTAGATGATTAAGATTTATGGAAGTTCTTCCAATAACAATGACATAAAAGAATTTCTAAAGATAATCAATGGATGGGTAAAGTATAACTATAAAGAGATTATGCAATCACGGCGAAAAATAAATGATTATGACGTCATTACGGTTCTTATTCATATGATTATACATAAAATCTGACACCCGTGCATTGGATAAGTGATTACACAGTGCGCGTGCAGTGCATCACGCTATAAACATGTATAAGTATCTGTTCTTAACCTATCCCTAAAAAATGATAATTTGTAGCATTTACAAAAATGAGCATTCTGAAATATAAACTACCTTATATATATAAGTATATATATGTATATTGTATCCAAAACAAACGTTGTCAACAATCTATGTCATTAACTAAGATGTTTTGTTACGAAGTTTTACATAAAAGGTGTCTAACCATATTCTAGTTAAAGAGAACGACACTGTAAAATACCATGAGAGTTTGATATCAGCATTGAGATGTTTTCCTTACTTTCAGATTGCGAATATGAAAATGGAAATCCGACGGATCAGGAAAGTGTGGGCGATATCTGTTGTGTTCGCGATTATGATTCTGACTACAACAGTAGAGACAACTACAGCCACGACAACAACAGCAGAGACAACTACAGCCACGACAACAACAGCAGAGACAACTACAGCCACGACAACAACAGCAGAGACAAACACAGTCGCGGCAACAACAGCAGAGGCGACTACAGCCGCGGCAACAACAGCAGAGGCAACCACAGTCGCGGCAACAACAGCAGAGGCGACTACAGCCGCGGCAACAACAGCAGAGGCAACCACAGTCGCGGCAACAACAGCAGAGGCAACTACAGCCGCGACAACAACAGCAGAGGCAACCACAGTCGCGGCAACAACAGCAGAGGCAACCACAGTCGCGGCAACAACAGCAGAGGCGACTACAGCCGCGGCAACAACAGCAGAGGCAACCACAGTCGCGGCAACAACAGCAGAGGCAACTACAGCCGCGACAACAACAGCAGAGGCAACGACAGTCGCGGCAACAACAGCAGAGACAACGACAGCCGCGGCAACAACAGCAGAGGCAACTACAGCCGCGACAACATCAGCAGAGGCAACGACAGTCGCGGCAACAACAGCAGAGGCAACTACAGCCGCGGCAACAACAGCAGAGGCATCGACAGTAGAGGCCACAACAGCAGAGGCAACCACAGTCGCAGCCACAACGTCAGAGGCAACCACAGCCGCGGCCACAACAGCAGAGGCAACCACAGTAGCGGCAACAACATCAGAGGCAACCACAGTCGCAGCCACAACGTCAGAGGCAACCACAGCCGCGGCCACAGCAGCAGAGACAACCACAGTAGCGGCAACAACATCAGAGGCAACAACAGCAGAAGCAACTACAGCCGCAACCACAACACAAGAACCAACCACGACAGAAGCAACCACGGTTGCCGCCACAACAGCAGAGGCAACGACAGCAGAGGCAACAACAGCAGAGGCAACCACAGTCGCGGCAACAACAGCAGAGGCAACCACAGCAGAAGCAACCACGGTTGCCGCCACAACAGCAGAGGCAACCACAGCAGAGGCAACAACAGCAGAGGCAACAACAGCCGCAACCACAACACCAGAGGCAACAACAGCAGAAGCAACCACAGCCGCGGTCACAACAGCAGAGGCAACCACAGCAGCGGCAACAACAGCAGAGGCAACCACAGTAGCGGCAACAACATCAGAGGCAACCACAGTAGCGGCAACAACAGCAGAGGCAACCACAGTAGCGGCAACAACAGTCGCGGCAACAACAGCAGAAGCAACTACAGCCGCAACTACAACACAAGAAGCAACCACGACAGAAGCAACCACGGTCGCCGCCACAACAGCAGAGGCAACGACAGCAGAGGCAACAACAGCAGAGGCAACCACAGTCGCGGCAACAACAGCAGAGGCAACCACACCAGAAGCAACTACGGTTGCCGCAACAACAGCCGCAGCAACAACAACAGAGGTTACAACAGCAGAGGCAACAACAGCTGCAGCAACAACAACAGAGGTTACAACAGCAGAGGCAACCACAGTAGCGACCACAACACCAGAGGCAACTACAGCTGCGGCCACAACAGCAGAGGCAACAACGGTAGCGGCAACAGCAGAAGCAACGACGGTCCCAGGCTCCACAGCAGAGGCAACCACGGCCGCTTCCACAACAGCAGAGACCACCACGGCCGCGGTCACAACAGCAGAGGCCACCACAGCTGCTGCCACAACAGTAGAGGCCACCACGGCCGCAGTCACAACAACAGAGGCCACCACGGCCGCTGCCACAACAATAGAGGCTACCACGGCCGCAGTCACAACAGCAGAGGCCACCACAGCTGCTGCCACAACAGTAGAGGCCACCACGGTCGCAACCACAACAGCAGAGGCCACCACAGCTGCTGCCACAACATTAGATGCCACCACGGCCGCTGCCACAACAGCAGAGGCAACCACAGCCGCGGTCACAACAGCAGAGGCAACCACGGCCGTTGCCACGACAGCAGAGGCCACTACAGCCGCGGTCACAACAGCAGAGGCAACCACGGCCGCTGCCACAACAGCAGAGACCACCACGGCCACGGTCACAACAGCAGAGGCCACCACAGCTGCTGCCACAACAGTAGAGGCCACCACGGCCGCAGTCACAACAACAGAGGCCACCACGGCCGCTGCCACAACAATAGAGGCTACCACGGCCGCGGTCACAACAGCAGAGGCCACCACAGCTGCTGCCACAACAGTAGAGGCCACCACGGTCGCAACCACAACAGCAGAGGCCACCACAGCTGCTGCCACAACATTAGATGCCACCACGGCCGCTGCCAAAACAGCAGAGGCAACCACAGCCGCGGTCACAACAGCAGAGGCAACCACGGCCGTTGCCACGACAGCAGAGGCCACTACAGCCGCGGTCACAACAGCAGAGGCAACCACGGCCTCTGCCACAACGGTAGCGACCACCACGGCCGCTGCCACAACAGCAGAGGCAACCACGGCCGTTGCCACAACGGCAGAGGCAACCACGGCCGCGGTCACAACAGTAGAGGCAACCACGGCCGCTGCCACAACAGCAGAGGCAACCACGGCCGCTGCTACAACAGTAGAGGCAACCACGGCCGCTGCCACAACAGCAGAGGCAACCACGGCCGCTGCCACAACAGCAGAGGCAACCACAGCCGCTGCTACAACAGCAGAGGCAACCACGGCCGCTGCTACAACAGTAGAGGCAACCACGGCCGCTACCACAACAGCAGAGGCAACCACAGCCGCTGCTACAACAGTAGAGGCAACCACAGTCGCTGTTACAACAGTAGAGGCAACCACGTCCTCTGCCACAACAGTAGAGGCAACCACGGCCGCTACCACAACAGCAGAGGCAACCACAGCCGCTGCTACAACAGTAGAGGCAACCACAGCCGCTGCTACAACAGCAGTGGCCACCACGGCTGCTGCCACAACAGCAGAGGCAACCACGGCCGCTGCCACAACAGTAGAGGCCACCACAGCCGCGGTCACAACAGCAGAGGCAACCACGGCCGCTGCCACAACAGCAGAGGCAACCACGGCCGCTGCCACAACAGTAGAGGCAACTACGGCCGCTACCACAACAGCAGAGGCAACCACAGCCGCTGCTACAACAGTAGAGGCAACCACAGCCGCTGTTACAACAGTAGAGGCAACCACGTCCGCTGCCACAACAGTAGAGGCAACCACGGCCGCTACCACAACAGCAGAGGCAACCACAGCCGCTGCTACAACAGTAGAGGCAACTACGGCCGCTGCCACAACAGTAGAGGCAACCACGGCTGCTGCCACAACAGCAGAGGCAACCACGGCCGCTGCCACAACAGTAGAGACCACCTCTGCCGCTGCCACAACAGCAGAGGCCACCACGGCTGCTACCACAACAGCAGAGGCCACCACAGCCGCTGCCACAACAGCAGAGGCCACCACGGCCGCTGCCACAACAGCAGAGATAACCACGGCCGCTGCCACAACAGTAGAGGCAACTACGGCCGCTGCAACAACAGCAGAGGCCACTACGCCTTCTGCCACAACAGCAGAGGCAACCACGGCCGCTGCCACAACAGTAGAGGCAACCACGGCCGCTGCCACAACAGCAGAGGCCACTACGCCTTCTGCCACAACAGTAGAGGCAACCACGGCCGCTGCCACAACAGCAGAGGCAACCACGGCCGCTGCCACAACAGCAGAGGCAACTACGGCCGCTGCCACAACAGCAGAGGCCACAACGGCTGCTGCCACAACAGCAGAGGCCACAACGGCTGCTGCCACAACAGCAGAGCCACCTACGCCGCTGCCACAACAGCAGAGGCACCAGCCGCTCCACAACAGCAGAGGCCACCACGGCCGCTGCCACAACAGTAGAGGCCACCACGACCGCTGCCACAACAGCAGAGGCAACCACGGCCGCTGGCACAACAGCAGAGGCCACCACGGCTGCTGCCACAACAGCAGAGGCAACCACGGCCGCTGCCACAACATTAGAGGCAACTACGGCCGCGGTCACAACAGCAGAGGCCACCACAGCCGCGGTCACAACAGCAGAGGCCACCACGGCTGCTGCCACAACAGCAGAGGCCACCACGGCTGCTGCCACAACAGCAGAGGCCACCACGGCCGCTGCCACAACAGCAGAGGCCACCACAGCCGCGGCCACAACAGCAGAGGCAACCACGGCCGCTGCCACAACAGCAGAGGCCACCACGGCTGCTGCCACAACAGTAGAGGCAACCACGGCATCGGTCACAACAGCAGAGGCCACCACAGCCGCGGCCACAACAGCAGAGGCAACCACGGCCGCTGCCACAACAGCAGAGGCAACCACGGCTGCTGCCACAACAGTAGAGGCAACCACGGCATCGGTCACAACAGCAGAGGCCACCACGGCTGCTGCCACAACAGCAGAGGCTACCACAGCCGCGGTCACAACAGCAGAGGCAACCACGGCCGCTGCCACAACAGCAGCAGTCACTACTACAGCAGCAGTCACTACTACAGAAGCAGTCACTACTACAGCAGCAGTCACTACTACAGAAGCAGTCACTACTACAGCAGCAGTCACTACTACAGAAGCAGTCACTACTACAGAAGCAGTCACTACTACAGCAGCTCCGACAACAACAGGTAATTTATTATGTTATGAATTATTGCTAATTAGATGCTAAAAAATCACTGTGTCTTGATTTAGGATTAACATTTGTTCCGTATAGTTTGCTGTTGGTTTCTCTCCTTTACGCTGCTAAGGTACCACGTTATAAAGACCTATTGTCTACCACTATAATATTTACCGCCAGTTTGTGATACTCGTATACCAAAACTTGTTTTTTGTATGTTACAGTTCCTCCTGTAGACAGTAAGTACCATTGTTACAGTTCCTGACGTAGACAGTAATTACCATTGTTACAGTTCATTCTGTAGACAGTAAGTACCATTGTTACAGTTCCTGTCGTAGACAGTAAGTACCATTGTTACAGTTCCTCCTGTAGACAGTAAGTATCATTGTTACAGTTCCTCCTGTAGACAGTAAGTACCATTGTTACAGTTCCTGACGTAGACAGTAAGTATCATTGTTACAGTTCCTGACGTAGACAGTAAGTATCATTGTTACAGTTCCTCCTGTAGACAGTAAGTACCATTGTTACAGTTCCTCCTGTAGACAGTAAGTACCATTGTTACAGTTCCTGTCGTAGACAGTAAGTACCATTGTTACAGTTCCTCCTGTAGACAGTAAGTACCATTGTTACAGTTCCTCCTGTAGACAGTAAGTACCATTGTTACAGTTCCTGTCGTAGACAGTAAGTACCATTGTTACAGTTCCTCCTGCAGACAGTAAGTACCATTGTTACAGTTCCTCCTGTAGACAGTAAGTACCATTGTTACAGTTCCTGTCGTAGACAGTAAGTACCATTGTTACAGTTCCTCCTGTAGACAGTAAGTACCATTGTTACAGTTCCTCCTGTAGACAGTAAGTACCATTGTTACAGTTCCTGACGTAGACAGTAAGTATCATTGTTACAGTTCCTGACGTAGACAGTAAGTACCATTGTTACAGTTCCTCCTGTAGACAGTAAGTACCATTGTTACAGTTCCTGACGTAGACAGTAAGTACCATTGTTACAGTTCCTGTCGTAGACAGTAAGTACCATTGTTACAGTTCCTGTCGTAGACAGTAAGTACCATTGTTACAGTTGTTCCTGACGTAGACAGTAAGTACCATTGTTACAGTTCCTGTCGTAGACAGTAAGTACCATTGTTACAGTTCCTCCTGTAGACAGTAAGTACCATTGTTACAGTTCCTGACGTAGACAGTAAGTACCATTGTTACAGTTCCTGACGTAGACAGTAAGTACCATTGTTACAGTTCCTCCTGTAGACAGTAAGTACCATTGTTACAGTTCCTCCTGTAGACAGTAAGTACCATTGTTACAGTTCCTGTCGTAGACAGTAAGTACCATTGTTAAAGTTCCTCCTGCAGACAGTAAGTACCATTGTTACAGTTCCTCCTGTAGACAGTAAGTACCATTGTTACAGTTCCTGTCGTAGACAGTAAGTACCATTGTTACAGTTCCTCCTGTAGACAGTAAGTACCATTGTTACAGTTCCTGACGTAGACAGTAAGTACCATTGTTACAGTTCCTGACGTAGACAGTAAGTACCATTGTTACAGTTCCTGACGTAGACAGTAAGTACCATTGTTACAGTTCCTCCTGTAGACAGTAAGTACCATTGTTACAGTTCCTCCTGTAGACAGTAAGTACCATTGTTACAGTTCCTGACGTAGACAGTAAGTACCATTGTTACAGTTCCTCCTGTAGACAGTAAGTACCATTGTTACAGTTCCTCCTGTAGACAGTAAGTACCATTGTTACAGTTCCTGTCGTAGACAGTAAGTACCATTGTTACAGTTCCTGACGTAGACAGTAAGTATCATTGTTACAGTTCCTGACGTAGACAGTAAGTACCATTGTTACAGTTCCTACTGTAGACAGTAAGTAGCATTGTTACAGTTCCTGACGTAGACAGTAAGTATCATTGTTACAGTTCCTCCTGTAGACAGTAAGTAGCATTGTTACAGTTCCTGACGTAGACAGTAAGTACCATTGTTACAGTTCCTGTCGTAGACAGTAATTACCATTGTTACAGTTCCTCCTGTAGACAGTAAGTACCATTGTTACAGTTCCTGACGTAGACAGTAAGTACCATTGTTACAGTTCCTACTGTAGACAGTAAGTACCATTGTTACAGTTCCTACTGTAGACAGTAAGTACCATTGTTACAGTTCCTACTGTAGACAGTAAGTACCATTGTTACAGTTCCTACTGTAGACAGTAATTACCATTGTTACAGTTCCTGACGTAGACAGTAAGTACCATTGTTACAGTTCCTGACGTAGACAGTAAGTACCATTGTTACAGTTCCTACTGTAGACAGTAAGTTCCATTGTTACAGTTCCTGACGTAGACAGTAAGTACCATTGTTACAGTTCCTACTGTAGACAGTAAGTTCCATTGTTACAGTTCCTGACGTAGACAGTAAGTACCATTGTTACAGTTCCTGACGTAGACAGTAAGTTCCATTGTTACAGTTCCTGACGTAGACAGTAAGTACCATTGTTACAGTTCCTACTGTAGACAGTAAGTACCATTGTTACAGTTCCTGACGTAGACAGTAAGTACCATTGTTACAGTTCCTGACGTAGACAGTAAGTACCATTGTTACAGTTCCTGACGTAGACAGTAAGTACCATTGTTACAGTTCCTACTGTAGACAGTAAGTACCATTGTTACAGTTCCTACTGTAGACAGTAAGTTCCATTGTTACAGTTCCTGACGTAGACAGTAAGTACCATATTGTAACAGTTCCCCTAGCAGACAGTAAGTGTACCATTCAGTCGCTACAATCTGCAATCTGTTTCTTACGATGATGTATGTTAAAATAATATTTAGAAAATGTTCAGTTGTCGGTGCACTCATTGTTTTTTTTTCATTTCAAATATTTAATACGATAATCGATCTTGTAATGGCGTCTGTTTCTGTTGCAGCCAACACTCAGAGGGCCACGGTTATATCATTCACCTTCCAGATCGTGATTACTGTAAACCTAACCGTCACCACCTCGGCCGACTTCATAGCTCTGGAGGCGATGGTTTTAAATCAGGTAAGTGTCTGTGTCCAATGGGCCTTCTTCCTAAAGAAATCCACAAATACAACTAATTTATAGGAAAAGAAGAAGCCCTCTGTCTCGAAAGGTCATCTCGTGTTCATTACTTTATCTTATCATCATTATCCTCTTGCTGAGGCAGCAAGTCATCTACAAAATATATAAAACATACATACATACCCAACAGTTTAAAGTCTAGCTGTAAATATGGAAATGTTTTCAGGAAAAACGGCCAATTTTATGACGATGGTATTTGGTTCTATGAAGACGCGCAGTTGTGACTTGTAGACCAATTTATATATATTGGAGGTGTTTTTAGATACAGTTATCTGGACAAGGACGAGTGAGCGTAATGCATTGATAAAGTTTGGGCAATACACAACTAGTGTATTGTATTGATAAAGTTGGGGCAGTATATAACTAGTGTATTGAATCAGAACGTAGTGCCAATTATAGAAACGTGTTAACGCGTAAATTGTGTGATCCTTGTGATATTGAGGACGGATTGCATTTCGTCCACGTGTGTCCAGTTTATCAAGATATTAGAATAAAATATGAAAAATGGTAGTATTGGGAAAACCTTTAGTATTTAAACTAGTCCAGGTTTTAAGTACTACAAATGTAAAACTTAATCTGTTGGGTAAGTTTGTTGTCCCTTCTCCGTAACTGTGTCCTATCTACGTATTGTTTCTTACTTGTATGTAAAGCTAAATGTATTAAAATTATTTGAATTTGAATATTTGGAAACCATACTGTGAAGAATTAAATGCGTTTGAGTTCCAGGGTGGGACTATGATTTAACAATAGGAATCGTTCTATTCCACAGCTGATACAGAAATATACCGCTGTTCCTGGCTTCATACGCGTCAGAATCATACAGATGTTGTAAGTATTATCTAGACTTGATCATTGATCGTCTTACCCGTAATTCTAACATTACCACCTCATATACACTGTTCACATCAATATTCCTATAGATTGGGAAGTCTGATTGTCAAACACGAAGTTGTCACCGACAAGACAGAGGCAGCAGCAACCGGTTTATCGAACGTTGTTTCGGATGTCGGAAATCAAAGGGTCGATTTCCAGCTGAATAACCAGACTGTCCCTGCGTCCACCGTCACCGTCTTCCAGCCTGGCTCGTCAGGTAAATATCTCATTAGCGCCCTCCTCAACCTCTCCAGCCTGGCTCGTCAGGTAAATATATAACCAAACTGTGTCAGCGCCCTCCTCAACCCTCTCCCAGTCTGGCTCGTCAGGTAAATACCTCATCAGCGCTCTCCTCAACCTCTCCAGCCTGGCTCGTCAGGTAAATATATAACCAAACTGTGTCAGCGCCCTCCTCAACCCTCTCCCAGCCTAGCTCGTCAGGTAAATACCTCATCAGCGCCCTCCTCAACCCTCTCCCAGCCTGGCTCGTCAGGTAAATACCTCATCAGCGCCCTCCTCAACCCTCTCCCAGCCTCACCGGCCGTCGTCTATTTCACTCTACCATCCCCACATGATATTCATGTTATTTGTGATGTCCACATTTGTTCACATCAGCATCGTTAACGCGTCATACAAGTAACCTTGGTCACCTTTCATTTTGTGTAGAAGACGACTACTCTGATAATGATAAAAAGCTTGTAACTGCCTCTGCTAACTAGTATCTCTATCCATTACATTTTAGATCTCATCATAACAGCGTCGACTGACAAGTGCACGGTGTTCGCAAGAACATACACGTGTCCATCTGGTTACCTGTGTCAGACGGTCAACGGCAACGCCCAGTGTGTGTAAGTACCAAGTGGTTTTGAAATTTTATGAATATTTGAGTTTTTTGGTGAAATAATTATCGCTGAAGTTAATTCAAGGGAGTGTTCAGAATGTTTATACGTTCTTATTCAAGTTCAGATAAGAACTGACTTATTTTATTTATATAAGAAAAGAAAATGCCCAAAAGATAAGTGGCCGGTATTTGAAACAGCCATACAGTGTATTGTCCGTGTAATGTTTACCTACACAACATACATAATTTATGGACATGGTATGTTAATTTAATTGTCCTTAATCATTATGATATATTGTTTACACTCGATTTTTTTCATGTTTGCAGACTATCGGAGACATCTGGTAAGTGTATTTTTGTACTAAAGGAGATAGCAGGATAATGTTTGGACATAACTTTATTTGTTTGGACATAACTTTATTTGTATTAAATGAGATAGCAGGATAATGTTTGGACATAACTTTATTTGAAAACAATACATCTCTACGTAAGGGAGGTAAAAACTTCAGAAGTAAACTAAATATGATCTTTAAACTTTTACTGAGAACATGAATCATATAAATATCATAATAACAAAACAACAACAACAATAATGTTTTGATGTCTATTTCAGACGGATTTGACCTTGTTGTTGGCCTTGGAGTAGGGATACCTGTCGCTTTCCTTGCATTGCTAGTTGTTGTGATTGTATGTATATACGCCAAACGGTCTGGTCGTAGAGAGAGCAAAGATCTGGAAAGCCTAGACAGGTGGGTAGTCAAGGATCATTTGATATACGGGTCAGCATAGGTCAAGGTCGTAACCAAGGAACGTCTAATATACGGGTCAGCATAGGTCAAGGTCGTAACCAAGGAACGTTTGATATACGGGTTAACATAGGTCAAGGTCGTAACCAAGGAACGTTTGATATACGGGTCAACATAGGTCAAGGTCGTAACCAAGGACGTTTGATATACGGGTTAACATAGGTCAAGGTCGTAACCAAGGACGTTTGATATACGGGTTAACATAGGTCAAGGTCGTAACCAAGGAATGTTTGATATACGGGTCAACGTAAGTCAAGGTCGTAATTAAGCTCAACCCTTTGCTATCCTCACACTGAGATTGTAGTTTTTTGTCTGTAGAAACAAATGTGAACAAATATATATGTACGGAGGACAATTTGATAGAGAGACTTTGCCACCCGCTATCACATTGATGTTTTTGGATCGATGTCTTTCTGGGTTAATATGTTGTTTATATAGTAATTCTATAAGTTTATTATAACATTCAGATATTATTAAGACTGTAAAACATATTCGTCCTTGACCTTCACACAAAGATTCTGTGTGTAGAGAGGATATGAAAGTTAAATGTAATATTGATATTATCACACATTGTATTATGTTGTAATGTAATATATTGTATTGTCAGAACTCTCGGTGGGGGTATGCACTACCCATCTGGAATCGCACCCAAGTTCAACACCTGGGGACGCCCCGCCTACTACCACCCTGGGGGCTGGCACGACCCAGACTCCGATTCTGAATCCTCCGACCATAAAAAACACAGTAAGCGAGAGGCGGATTTATACCAGGGCCGAGATTTTTATGGTAAGTTTATCACAGTATGATACTATTTCGTCGTTACAATAGGGTACAGAGTGACCATTACTGACTTAAATAATGTTTGTTATAGTATAATTAAAGGTTATAACAAAACCTAAGTTTTAATTGTATGGAATTACATTATACAGTATAACCTATAGTCGTCTCCCCATGAGATGTAAAGTACGTTTTTGGTGGTATTAGGATATATACACCGATGTTAATCACAACACTTTTCTTGTCAAAATGGAAGCCATACTACTATATTTTTCGCTATACATTAATTATTTTTGTGTTGGTTTTTGTACAGCTTACGACAATCCGGATACGTCCAATTTCTCCTGGGATTTTATGTACCAGTATGTAGACCCTAAACAAAAAGTGAGTATTTTGTAAACCTGTACGACATGTACATAAACTTAACATCTATTATAAACGTGTACGACATGTAGATAAACTAAACGTCCATTATAAACATGTACGACATGTAGAAAAACTTAACGTCTATTATAAACCTGTACGACATGTAGATAAACTAAACGTCTATTTTTAACCTGTACGACATGTAGATAAACTAAACGTCTATTATAAACCTGTACGACATGTAGATAAACTAAACGTCTGTTATAAACCTGTACGACATGTAGATAAACTAAACGTCTATTTTTAACCTGTACGACATGTAGATAAACTGAACGTCTATTATAAACCTGTACGACATGTAGATAAACTAAACGTCTATCATAAACCTGTACGACATGTAGATAAAATAAACGTCCATTAAAAACCTGTAGGACATGTAGATAAACTAAACGTCTATTTTTAACCTGTACGACATGTAGATAAAGTTAACGTCTATTTTTAACCTGTACGACATGTAGATAAACTTAACGTCTATTTTAAACCTGTACGACATGTAGATAAGCTTAACCTCTATTTTTAACCTGTACGATATGTAGATAAACTAAACGTCTGTTTTTAACCTGTACGACATGTAGATAAAGTTAACGTCTATTTTAAATATGTACGTCATGTTAATAAAATTGACGGCATTACAAACAATCGGTTTCAATACAAATTATGTAAAAGAACATAATACAATACTTTGGAGAATAAAAACCGTAAGCGCAGTTAATATGAAACTTTGTACTATGTTGTATCTAATATATTTAAACCAGAGGAGGCCCTTAACATTGTTTTAAGAAGTAATATTGCAATACAGTTGTTTTTACGTAATTATCGACATATAAAATAAATTTGTTAGCTAGATCTAAATTTCTTTTAATTAAAGTCAGGCTTTTAAATTGTTTTATATGCTTTTCCATAACACTATCTACAAATTTATTACGTATTCAACACACGAAAGCACCTTCTATAAGTGTTTATGATACACATTTTGTTTATTCTATTAAAATACAGAGATCTAATACAGATTGATGATATCGAGTTTGTTTATTTCAGTATAAAATACAGAGACCTAATACAGAGTTATCGCCTAATCCTGTTTATGTGGTAAGTAAATGTATACCGTAATTAATACTCATTGTTCACTCTCTCCAATCCAAATTAGCATGATATGATGTTTAGATATAGTGGGTGCTTAACCTCCCGGGACACATGGCTGTATTTGGGACAAGGACGCATCTCTAACAATTACAACTACGAGTGAGATTTTCTTATAGAATTTGTACATTAAATCAACTGAAATGGTATAATTCTGTTAAAATACTATGTGATTTAAAAGAATTAGACAATTTCCATTGATGTAAAGTACATATTCTATAAGAAAACGTGTTAATAGTTAAAGTTGTTTTCCATCTTGTTTGCTCACCAATCCATAATTACTCTTATATACATCAGGCTATTATATAATATATCATCCTGCTTTGGTCAATATACATGAAGAATCTCAATATAGACTATTTACATTTAGATAGGCCAATAACTATACCATCTTCCTTTTTTGCAGAAGAAATAAAGAGGACATGTAAAAGTTGACGAAGAAGCTTGCCAGAAAACAATGAGAATTACACAACGAATCTTAATTCGTTTGTCTGATAACTCCGCCATATGTACAGTGAATCCAGTGAGTTGGAGAATCGTAAACCAGAGACTGACACATTTCGTGACAGAAAGATTACATTGTGCTAAACAAGGGGAACCTTTCCAAGTTAAAATGTGATACCTGATGTGAAAGCGTACTCCTTGTACTTTCGTCCTAGAGCCACCGGGTTTGTCTTCCCGTCCAGAAGAATATTATATTCTATCACGGACATGGAACTTTATGCATTATAGACTGAACATTGTTAAATTAGAATAATGTCTCGTGAAGAGAAAAATACTCTTCCGATAGTATAGAAGGCAAACTTCCAACATACCTTTACAGTGACTGTGAAATGTGTTCATTTGATACCTGATATCAACCTCTGATTGGAGCGTCAGTCTTCAATGATGATATCAATGTCTGATTGGAGAGTCAGTCTTCAATGATGATATCAACCTCTGATGGGAGTCAGTCTTCGACAGTACGCCAATATTACGTCGTCAGCATTTCCTCATTGTCCATTGTTTTCCGTTTCGTGTATTTCATCATGCATATGTAGCACGTTGGTGTTTTCAGATATTTATCATAAGTTTTTTTTTAAATCATTTGGATAAACCATCACATATAATTCATTTTAGGTATAAATGGCATTTTCAGCTATTATCGTGTATCATATTTAATGTAAAGCAGAATCAAATCGACTCTAGTTTTAACGCCGCCAATCAAAATCATTATGTGATTAAACCAACATTGTTAACTAAGTGGTCAACAGGCCAGTACGAGTAGGTATATACACTATATTTATATATATATAATATTACAGGGGATAGAACAGTTTTACTGATATCGTGATTGACAGATGTGTGTAAGAGAGATATGTCTTAAACGTGTTATAATCATGTTAACCTCATTATTTTTAAGTAAAACATAATCACATTTCACTGATAAAGCATTTCCTGGACACTTTTGTGTCCTCAGTCATTATACACATCTAAGGATGTTATTAATTACATAGCGTTAGTCATTACAGAGTGAGAAATCCTTTCCTACCAGTGTAGGAATTCTCTGGAGGTTTACCTGGAGTTGTGTGTAGTCCGATACAGTGTGTTTATATGTCTATGTTTGTGAGATGGGATAGTTATATATTTTTTTTATTGTAAGCCATTTATATTCTATGAATAGTGACATGCTTACTGTTATGGCAAAGGAGACTCCGAAAAGACTTTCAGTTTCCCCGATTGTTGATCTGCCGGATCAAAATTTACAAAATAATTCAATGTTTACCTTTGTCCATATATTGTTAACAGGTCACTGATGATTGGATAACAACTTAAAATATATACCAGGAAACTTGAGTGATTTATGTATCTGAACGTGTAAATGCTGATAGTGTATGTGACGAAATTGCTATTGTTATGTAAGTGGTGTACATTGATTAAAGTGTAAATGGATGAAGTGTAAATGATCCGGGTGTCGTGAAACCAAGTATGAAGTGTGTTGAAATATGAAATCTTCTTAAGGAGAAACTGAGCAAAAATGGATATTTTTTATACATATATATTTTATATCTAATTATGTTTTATTAAAGACATAACATATTTTGAAATAAAAACGCTTTGTGTCATTCCTTTTAATACAAAAAATCTGACGTATATCTTGTAATCAGTTATCTGAATCAAGCTGATTAAATGGCGTATCGGGTATAAGTGGTATCACTAACTGGGAGGGGGTCTATATCGGGTATAAGTGGTATCACAATAGTTGTGAGAGGGTCTATATCGGGTATAAGTGGTATCACTAACTGGGAGTGGGTCTATATCGGGTATTAGTGGTATCACAATAGTTGTGAGAGGGTCTTTATCGGGTATTAGTGGTATCACTAACTGTGAGAGGGTCTATATCGGGTATAAGTGGTATCACTAACTGTGAGAGGGTCTATATCGGGTATTCGTGGTATCACTAACTGTGAGTGGGTCTTTATCGGGTATTAGTGGTATCACTAACTGTGAGTGGGTCTATATCGGGTATTAGTGATATCACTAACTATGAGAGGGTCTATATCGGGTATTAGTGGTATCACTAACTGTGAGAGGGTCTATATCGGATATTAGTGGTATCACTAACTATGAGAGGGTCTATATCGGGTATTAGTGGTATCACTAACTGTGAGAGGGTCTATATCGGGTATTAGTGATATCACTAACTATGAGAGGGTCTATATCGGGTATTACTGGTATCACTAACTGTGAGAGGGTCTATATCGGATATTAGTGGTATCACTAACTATGAGAGGGTCTATATCGGGTATTAGTGGTATCACTAACTGTGAGAGGGTCTATATCGGGTATTAGTGGTATCACTAACTGTGAGAGGGTCTATATCGGGTATTAGTGGTATCACTAACTGTGAGAGTGTCTATATCGGGTATTAGTGGTATCACTAACTGTGAGTGGGTCTATATCGGGTATTAGTGGTATCACTAACTGTGAGTGGGTCTATATAGGGTATTAGTGGTATCACTAACTGTGAGAGGGTCTATATGGGGTATAAGTGGGATCACTAACTGTGAGAGGGTCTATATCGGGTATTAGTGGTATCACTAACTGTGAGAGGGTCTATATCGGGTATTAGTGGTATCACTAACTGTGAGAGGGTCTATATCGGGTATTAGTGGTATCACAATAGTTGTGAGAGGGTCTATATCGGGTATAAGTGGTATCACTAACTGTGAGTGGGTCTATATCGGGTATTAGTGGTATCATGAACTGTGAGTGGGTCTATATCGGATATTAGTGGTATCACTAACTATGAGAGGGTCTATATCGGGTATTAGTGGTATCACTAACTGTGAGAGGGTCTATATCGGGTATTAGTGGTATCACTAACTGTGAGAGGGTCTATATCGTGTATTAGTGGTATCACTAACTGTGAGAGGGTCTATATCGGGTATTAGTGGTATCAGACTAACTGTGAGAGGGTCTATATCGGGTATTAGTGGTATCACTAACTGTGAGAGGGTCTATATCGGGTATTAGTGGTATCAGGCTAACTGTGAGAGGGTCTATATCGGGTATTAGTGGTATCAATAACTGTGAGAGGGTCTATATCGGGTATTAGTGGTATCAATATCTATGAGTGGGTCTATATCGGGTATTAGTGGTATCACTAACTGTGAGTGGGTCTATATCGGGTATTAGTGATATCACTAACTGTGAGTGGGTCTATATCGGGTATTAGTGGTATCACTAACTATGAGAGGGTCTATATCGGGTATTAGTGGTATCACTAACTGTGAGAGGGTGTATATCGGGTATTAGTGATATCACTAACTATGAGAGGGTCTATATCGGGTATAAGTGGTATCACTAACTGTGAGAGGGTCTATATCGGGTATTAGTGGTATCACTAACTGTGAGAGGGTCTATATCGGGTATTAGTGATATCACTAACTATGAGAGGGTCTATATCGGGTATAAGTGGTATCACTAACTGTGAGAGGGTCTATATCGGGTATAAGTGGTATCACTAACTGTGAGAGGGTCTATATCGGGTATTAGTGGTATCACTAACTGTGAGAGGGTCTATATCGGGTATTAGTGATATCACTAACTATGAGAGGGTCTATATCGGGTATAAGTGGTATCACTAACTGTGAGAGGGTCTATATCGGGTATTAGTGATATCACTAACTGTGAGTGGGTCTATATCGGGTATAAGTGGTATCACTAACTGTGAGAGTGTCTATATCGTGTATCAGTGGTATCACTAACTGTGAGAGGGTCTATATCGGGTATTAGTGGTATCACTAACTGTGAGAGGGTCTATATCGGGTATTAGTGGTATCACTAACTATGAGAGGGTCTATATCGGGTATTAGTGGTATCACTAACTGTGAGAGGGTCTATATCGGGTATTAGTGGTATCAGGCTAACTGTGAAAGGGTCTATATCGGGTATTAGTGGTATCACAATAGTTGTGAGAGGGTCTTTATCGGGTATTAGTGGTATCATACTAACTGTGAGAGGGTCTATATCGGGTATTAGTGGTATCAATAACTGTGAGAGGGTCTATATCGGGTATTAGTGGTATCAATATCTATGAGTGGGTCTATATCGGGTATAAGTGGTATCACTAACTGTGAGTGGGTCTATATCGGGTATTAGTGGTATCATTAACTGTGAGTGGGTCTATATCGGGTATAAGTGGTATCACTAACTGTGAGAGTGTCTATATCGTGTATCAGTGGTATCACTAACTGTGAGAGTGTCTATATCGGATATTAGTGGTATCACTAACTGTGAGTGGGTCTATATCGGGTATTAGTGGTATCACTAACTATGAGAGGGTCTATATCGTGTATCAGTGGTATCACTAACTGTGAGAGGGTCTATATCATGTATCAGTGGTATCACTAACTGTGAGAGGGTCTATATCGGGTATTAGTGGTATCACTAACTGTGAGAGGGTCTATATCGGGTATTAGTGGTATCACTAACTGTGAGTGGGTCTATATCGGGTATTAGTGGTATCACTAACTATGAGAGGGTCTATATCGGGTATTAGTGGTATCACTAACTATGAGAGGGTCTATATCGGGTATTAGTGGTATCACTAACTATGAGTGGGTCTATATCGTGTATCAGTGGTATCACTAACTATGAGAGGGTCTATATCGGGTATTAGTGGTATCACTAACTGTGAGAGGGTCTATATCGGATATTAGTGGTATCACTAACTGTGAGAGGGTCTATATCGGGTATTAGTGGTATCACTAGCTGTGAGAGGGTCTATATCGGTGATTTAGTGGTATCACTAGCTGTGAGAGGGTCTATATCGGGTATTAGTGGTATCACTAACTGTGAGAGGGTCTATATCGGGTATTAGTGGTATCACTAACTGTGAGAGGGTCTATATCGGGTATTAGTGGTATCACTAACTGTGAGAGGGTCTATATCGGGTATTAGTGGTATCACTAACTGTGAGAGGGTCTATATAGGATATTAGTTGTATCACTAACTGTGAGAGGGTCTATATCGGGTATTAGTGGTATCACTAACTGTGAGAGGGTCTATATCGGGTATTAGTGGTATCACTAACTGTGAGTGGGTCTATATCGGGTATTAGTGGTATCACTAACTGTGAGTGGGTCTATATCGGATATTAGTGGTATCACTAACTGTGATGGTCCTATTATCCTGGACCTGTAAGTGTACATATCAACTGTTTGACTATCTTGTTTGCTGTGTCAAATGTATACCTATCGTTCTATGCATCGTAAAACATTAGTAACTGTCACCATTTAAATATTGATCGATAGTATTATTTAAACATCGATCTAGGACTCATCAGTGATGTAAAGGACATCATAAAGCTGTATACCCCTACTAGGTCTCATCAGTGAGGCCAGTGACATCATACATTTACCAAATCCTTCTTGGACTCATCAGTAATGCTAGATGCTCCATACGTCTATATATCTCTTTCTAGGACTCCTCTGTGTTGATAAGAACATGTGAAAATTGAGAAAATATGTTTTGTGAATTAAAATGGTCTTGGAGCAATGTTAAGTTAAAGAATGTGAATTGAATCCATCAATTATAATATATTTGATAAAATTAGACATTGGTTAACTTTAAATCAACATGTTTGTGTATCTATCGTGGACTTTTGTATGGGACATGTAGCTTCCAGTTGTACTCTTTCACACTCTAACTTTATTTTCAGTCTTACTTAGCTTAATCGTGCCTTCACGTGGCTCTAACAGGGTGTCCTGCCATATAAGCGTCTAAACGTATGAATGTATCAAAGTCAATAGGATGACCCTGAGACGTTAAACATATATGATTGGTTTCCTGCAGTGTTTTGAAGCAAAACAAGAATATTGACAATTTTCGACTTGTAGATTGATGAGAGCATACATGGTGTTTGGAACTTTTCCACACAGATGGATTAGAGAACTGTTGATTTTCTCCGTGATTTTCTGCCTGGTTTTCTTATTAGACGGGAACCTCGTAGTGAATACTTCCTCATCATATGGTTTATATTGTGTCTATGTTGACGCTGTGCTATATTCTGTCCTAATGTGGTGACGCCGTTTTATGTGTCCTAATGTGGTGACGCCGTTTTATGTGTCCTAATGTGGCCACGCCGTTTTATTTATCCTAATGTGTTGACGCTGTGCTTTATTTTGTCCTTGTGTGTTGACGCTGTGCTATATTTTGTCCTTGTGTGTTGACGCTGTGCTATATTTTGTCCTTGTGTGTTGACGCTGTGCTAAATTTTGTCCTTGTGTGTTGACGCTGTGCTTTATTTTGTCCTTGTGTGTTGACGCTGTGCTTTATTTTGTCCTTGTGTGTTGACGCTGTGCTATATTTAGTCCTTGTGTGTTGACGCTGTGCTATATTTTGTCCTTGTGTGTTGACGCTGTGCTATATTTTGTCCTTGTGTGTTGACGCTGTGCTTTATTTTGTCCTTGTGTGTTGACGCTGTGCTTTATTTTGTCCTTGTGCGAAATATCAAATATGAATACAATTAATATGTTCTATTTCTATTTATCCTAAAATATCAAATATATATACCATCAATATCTTCTATTTATCCCAAAATATCAAATATAGATACAATAAATGTGTTCTATTTATTCCGAAATAACAAATATATACACTTGGCCATAAGTTAGGGACCATCGATTTTAGTATGAACATTTTGATCTGAAGTGATTTTGAGACTAAACCTTGTCTTACTCCTTGCAGTGTCCCATTTAATGGAGATACCCCGATGTCACGTAGTTATACGGTATTTAAAAATGTCTGCTGGAATGGATCAAGGTGATAAGACATACAGGCAGTAGCTGCACATTTTGATATCAGCCATTCTGTTATTTACCGGTTAATGTGTAGCATCTAACGAACCACTAAAGATAGAGAAGACAGACTTCTGTGTCGACGGGCAAGGTGAGCCTCAGTCACCACTGTTAATTATAACAGGCTCAGAGGACTGCGGAGCGTCAACATTTGCCTTAGCCACCGTACCGTAGGCGACTTCGCACTTACTGAAAACGTCCTTTGTTGACAAGAAGGCAATGGAAGACTGCAATGGGCACGTGATCATCAAACATTGAACGTTCGGTCTAGACGAAGACTGCAATGGGCACGTGATCACCAAACATTGAACGTTCGGTCTAGACGAAGACTGCAATGGGCACGTGATCACCAAACATTGAACGTTCGGTCTAGACGAAGACTGTAATGGGCACGTGATCACCAAACATTGAACGTTCGGTCTAGACGAAGACTGCAATGGGCACGTGATCACCAAACATTGAACGTTCGGTCTAGACGAAGACTGTAATGGGCACGTGATCACCAAACATTGAACTTCGGTCTAGACGAAGACTGCAATGGGCACGTGATCCCCAAACATTGAACGTTCGGTCTAGACGAAGACCGCAATGGGCACGTGATCACCAAACATTGAACGTTCGGTATAGACGAAGACTGTAATGGGCACGTGCTCACCAAACATTGAACGTTCGGTCTAGACGAAGACTGTAATGGGCACGTGATCACCAAACATTGAACGTTCGGTCTAGACGAAGACTGTAATGGGAACGTGATCACCAAACATTGAACGTTCGGTCTAGACGAAGACTGCAATGGTCTGATGAAAGCTACTTTTATTACTTAATCCGGCAGAAGGCAATGTATATGTTTGGAAACCAAGAAATACGATATACCATCAGAATGATTAATCCCATTCTTGGCGCAACAGCATTTGGTGGTGGCGGTGTTATTGTTTGGTGGTGGCGGTGTTATTGTTTGGTGGTGGCGGTGTTATTGTTTGGGGATGCTCTCTAAACTGTAAACTTCGGATCCATGTCCTTGGTGGAACTTTAAATGGGTAAATGCACCGTGATCAGATTCTTCGTTAAACTATCCTATTTAATATCACAATGACAACTCGAAAATTAACATCATAACATATCTTTATTAGATCACCATTATATCATTGAATGTGTACAAATTGAATAAATATGCTTACCACTACAAATTAAAACCAGTTCATTTTATCATATATTTTGATTGCATTTAAAAATAAGATGATTTAAGACGAAATGATAACCTTACATCGGATAAAGAATAAGCAATCGTGATGTTGTTTTGAATATAATAGATAAAATATACACTCCGTACTCCATTTACCCGTCAGATTCACTCCATATTGTTAGATTATTGGAATCTGTTCATAATAATAATGAGGATGATTTAGAGAACCAGCTCTGAACATATCATCCAAACATAATAAAAACGTAGAAAATGAAATTACGTATATATGGCGAATGCTTACATATATGCACAACCGTCTACGAGTAACTTGAAGAGTTACGGATGATGCATTAAGATTCTGCCTGGGAATAGTCACAGCAGAGTTTAGACCCAGTCAATATGTACCACAGTGTTACAGTGGTCTAGATAGGACATGTCCTTTCCCATGTCCAACCCTGATGATCTGTACATGTTGTTATCCAGGAGTGCTTCCCATATATATCAACCTGTGTAGATATCATATTTAACGTCCTATTAAACAAGTAGACGAGATTGGGAACATTGTTTACATATTAAATCGAAATGGAAGTCTCCGGGAATACCGTAAAAGACGGTAGTAACAACATTAGGCACATTACGTAATTATCTTCATCCTCAGGTACTGTGGTAATGTATATATATATATATGTAAATGATCTTATCTATACGCACAAGTACATATATCATAATAGCACCATTGCAGCTTATGTCTAATGCCGTTCAAATGTAACATTAATACGCATCCCGTCGAAATAATTAGTGTTTAGTATCAAACAGAACGACATATACAGGTATCAACCTAGGTCATAACACTATTTACCTGGGTTATACAACTATTTACCTAGGTCATAAAACTATTTACCTGGGACTTACAACTGTTTACCTAGGTCATAAAACTATTTACCTGGGACTTACAACTGTTTACCTAGGTCATAAAACTATTTACCTAGGTCATAAAACTATTTACCTGGGACTTACAACTGTTTACCTGGGATTAACAAGTTTCAAGGTATCAACCTAGGTCATACAACTATTTACCTGGGACTAACAAGTTGTTCCAATGTATCAACCTAGGTCATAAAACTATTTACCTGGGTCATACAACTGTTTACCTAGGTCATAAAACTATTTACCCGGGTCATATAACTATTTACCTGGGTCTTAGAACTATTTACCTAGGACTAACAAATTTCCCCTATTTTGCATTTTTAGTACATGTAGTTATGATTATAAATAAATATACACCAAATATTGCACAATACCACAAGTCAACGACTAGTAGTCGATCCATAGTTATATTCATTAATCTACATACAAACTACACCCTGCATTTGTATACTGTAGAATATATAGTTAAAATATAACATCAATATGTATTAATGGTTAAAACAAATTTGTCATAACATTTTGGATTTTGAGTAATGTTTGTTTACATTCTTGTGTTAAACATCCTTTGGATCAATATAAATCTTTTCGACAAGGGAAATATATCCCATCCCTGAACGGAGTCGAAACGTAACTATTAATCTTACTCAAAATCTATTTTGTCTCATTTTGCCAATATTATCTCTAGCATAGCATCGTCGTTTAAATTTGCATTTGACATATATAAGTATGGATGAATATTAACAATTTATTTCGAAACGAGGTAGTTAAAACATTTCAAGCATTGTATCATTATTAGACCATTAATCTGTATCCGCGTTTGTTCATTCTATTCCACGTATACATAATTATTGTCTATAACTTAAGTCCAATCGGATAGCACCACATAAGCATAATTTATAATAAATATAATGCAAGGCAACAATTCAAAACCATTAATGCTTATTTGGCAACTAGGGCTGGTTTTCCTTTCCCCTGGATTCAGTGTAAACCATTCCCAGATGTCTGCAATAGAAGATACCACATCATGGTAATATTAACATCTCACAACATATTCGTAGGATTCTGAATGTAGTTGATATTCACTTATTTTATTGATTAAGATAAATATACTGGTAAATAGATGCTTCTTTCATGACAAAATATAAAAACTATGGTTAATATAGAAAAAAATATATTTAAAACAAACTACGCATTGGGCAATGATATTTGTGAAACCGTAATGTATGACAAATGATTACAATTTAACAACCATATGTAAAACTCACGTATACGTCATCTGGGGACTGCTTTATCTTTGGCCGTCTTATCTTAAACTAAAACAGAAATACATATAATTCAGTTCGTTAAAATGTTTAAAACGCAGATTTAAGTATATTGCAGAGTATCCCGGCCAAACGTTTATGTATTTTTGGTGTTTTCAAATTCGTGCTGGTTTTTTAATCGTGCTTACGTTAGAACTTCTATGTGACGTCATTGTCAGTTTACATTATTACTTCTATGTGACGTCATTGTCAGTTTATATTAGTACTTCTATGTGACGTCATTGTCAGTTTATATTAGTACTTCTATGTGACGTCATTGTCAGTTTACATTAGTACATGTACTTATTTATCACGTCATTGTCAGTTTACATTAGTACTGCTATGTGACGTCATTGTCAGTTTACATTAGAACTTCTATGTGACGTCATTAACAATTTACATTAGTACATATGTACTTCGATGTGACGTCATTGTCAGTTTACCTTTGGAAACCTTATCTTCTATTCATTCCCCTTTTCATAGTTTTCATGGTTTTGTTTTATATCCAGGTATTTATACTTTCGATGACGTCGCTATTTTGCAGTACGCGCTGTTTTCAGATTCTTGTTTTCTAGCATCAGAAGAATGTTAGAATGTTACGTTTCAGACTGTTTATCTGGTTTGTAAGACGTCATCAAAATATGATATGAATTGTACTAACCTCTTCTCCGCTGTTGTGTATGTCGTCCCATGATGACAAGTAAAATGGAGCGGAGACCGGACCTGGAAATAACACAAATAATACAAATTCACGTTTATCATAGGTTTATATAAAATAAAACAAGTGAATCTGGCGTTCGGCAAACTATTGCTTATGTATATGCATTGATATATTCATTCTTGACATTCTAGTAAAATATATCTTATTGTAGACCCGTAAATGTTCTCTGTACAATTCAAAGACAACTGTGACGTTATATTATACCTGTTTCAATGGAGTTATATTATCTTTAAGCAAAGTACCGTAACAGTTACATAGTAGACCCTACAATATTTATTTCAAAGTGTCTTTTCGGCATATTATATTTGTCGAAAGAGTATCGTGCTGTTTTTTGTTGTTGGTGTTGTGTTGTTGTTTTGTTGTTGTTGCTGCTGCTGTTGTTGTTGTGTTGTTGTTGTTGTTGTTGTTGTGTTGCTGTTGTGTTGTTGCTGTTGTTGTGCTGTTGCTGTTGTTGTTGTAATATCAGAAGAAAAGTAAGGAGATTAAACTGAATTTTATTTTACCTTCAGTGAATTACGTGAATGATAATTATAAACGTTTAACTGAAAACAATCAAACAAACCTATCACTGTTACCATTTCTATAAATGTTAACTTACTTTTCGGATTAGCATAATCATCATAGAGCCTGCCTCTTGACGTGGGCTGATCACTGGAGGAGGAACTAGATCTGGATTCCGCGTCCGCCCATTGGTCAGGGAACTGATACGGCTGGCGTCCCCAGCTATGGAATTTAGGCAGGATACCTTGTGCGAACACGCTGTACTGGGGGGATCTGTTGGCAGGCAGTAATAGAAGGGAGATAACTCAACCAGAAAACAAGTCTTGTCTTGTAGAGTTGTCTCATACGATTACACGCAATGAAGTTACACAAAACAAATTATGGCAATATATTGGAGGTTCATGTGTATAGAAGAGGTCATTTAATGAGGATAACTATATATTCCTCAGTTTATTGATAACTATCATAAGTTCATTCGAGCTTTATTTCATTGATTCATGGACATACCGTTGATGAGGGATATATCTTTGTCGCTTCTTGATGCGGTTCCGGTATACCAGCATTATCGATATTAACGATACCACCACGATGAAGACAGGGACACCTACACCAAGGCCGATAATCACGGCGAGATCGTCTGTGTGGGATAACAAAAAGCAATGTGATACATTCTGGACATATCAATGAGGGTGAGTAAGAAAATGAAACCTTTATCTCACAAACTACCAAACAAAACGCCCGTTAGGTGACAGGGTAATCAAATCCCTGGTAAACACACTTCATCTCGTTTAATACTAGATATTATTCCTACACTATTTCACATATTCGTTAGTGTAAGGATGAGTACTTTTTAGATTCGATACAGATTTTAAACTAGGACAGCATGTCAAATGTTTGCTGAATACTCCCAACCACTCCTGATAATCTATACAGTCCACCTTATAAATAGGATCATTAAAATAAAATAAAACATACCTCCTGTTGCTGATGGTCTGTAAACAATAACAAAACATTAGTGTAAAAATGTATTGTAGATACAATACAAAATGACATGTTTATTGCTAATATTATAATAATTAATTAATGTGCGAAATATAAATATATTTAGACGGTAAAATCCAATAACTACTACAGAAAGGGTTCTAGAATACTAATACTAATGCTAGGAAGGACATTGTTCGTGTGTTTAAAATTTCTAAATGTTCCTTTACGTTTTGATTCGAGGGATTTATTTTATGTGAGGTTGCTATAGTGATTAATGTCACAGGATCCACGATATCTATTTGAAAAAAAAATGTCTGTCCAATTTTCAAGGAAACGACTTCCAACGTGAATACATTAATCAAACAAACTTATTTTGTTTTGTTTTCGCTGTCATAATCGAAATTAAAGAAATACCGATAATAATGACCTACAGGTGTTCAATAAACAAATAAAGCATTCCTGACGTAATATCAAAGATAAAAGAAAGTTTGGTACGGTTTTTGTCGTTCCACATTACATGGTTACATCAAATTAAACAGACTATGTGCGTTTTACACTCTGTTTTACATAAAATCTCTCAATTCGAAAACACACAATACTTGAATCGCTACATTGATGGAACGCGACTCCTCCCTAATGTGGTATATACTTACACACAAGAGGCCTGATTACTGCGGTCTATACACACAGACATGTCTTCACAGGATTTTATTTGCTCAAAGACCGTACAGAGGTCGCTGGTTGGATTCACAATCGACACTGGAATGATAATTACTAAGTGTTCAGTTTAAAATACAGGTAAATGCGACACGTATTCACTTTACAGGTGATGTAAGTACGAATTAATATATATGTATTTAATACCTTTTAAAACGAATACTTACAATAACAATTAAAAACTGTGCTTTGAATGCGGAAAATAGACACTTAATAATTTCTAATTAATATTGTATTTTTACGCAACGCAAATAATTGTTTAAGCAACAAATGAGATAAAAGAAATCTTTTATCGGTATTAAAATATAGAATATTGTTATATTTCATTGTAGTATCATAGATAAACGTGACAATAAAAATACAAAGCGAACATATGTTATGTAAGGATTTACTTGGTCGTTTTGTGGAATCTTAAGATTCTTTATTTCGTTCCATACCTGAGCCATCCCCATTAAGGACCTTGATTTGAAGGACTGGAGTAGCGATGCCATTGATGTCTAAAATCACATTCAGTCTGGCTAGTCTCAAAAGTGCTGCAGCCAGAGAGGACTGAGTGATCTCCCCTTTACGTACCACCATAGATATATCGACATCAAGATTCGAAATGCTGTAAAAAAAAAAACATACAAACATCGTCATCAAGACTCGAAAGGCTGTAAAATAATCACCATCGACATATCGGTATCAATGCTCGATAAACTGAGAAAAAAACACATCATAAAGATAAACAGTTTACAAAAAACACAAAAACAAATGATCTAACAGAGCATCATTTCAAGTAAGTAGTTTTACGGAATCGTTTATCTCCGATTACTGATACTTTGAGCTTGAATTATCTTCACAACATTCTGGTACCAACGGTGAGGGTCAGTTATTAGAAAATTGTGAAGAATTTCAAAGTTGTGTAATCGACTTTAAAATGTGATCTAGATCGTATAAGCGAGGTACACGGTCACCATTCCCTGGTTTCTAACAGTCAGACCGTATGTTATTTTGTATTTTATTGCCAGTCTAGAATTCTGAAAATGCGTATTTTATCTTAAACATCTGTCAATGAATGCAAATATCGTTCAACTGTACCAGGAAAATATAAACATTAGTAACATAACAAAAATTCCGTAAAATCAAAAGGCTATTGTTGGATGTAAGTTGTCAGCTGTTTGATCTATACCTTTAAAATCGTTAATATTTACTTACGTTATACTTGATATAGTCAAATTCGCACAACCTATGGTGAAGTTGTTGAAATAGTCTTGTAGCTGAAACATAAACCGAGAGATTTCGTGAGTATAGCCAGTTTAATATATTGTTACATTTATTGTTCAGACAATAAGAACGCGACCGTTCAAGTATTAATTTTCATTGTTTTTAAACTTGCAATATCGAGAATTTCTTGAACAGCTTCATGGCTGGTAACAAAAAACTCGATCATTATCTATTTGTTTGTAGGTATATCTTAAAAATGTGTCACCCTGTCTTAAATGAGTCCAATAAAGACTTTTAATATCATATGTAAAATGATATGATTAGACAGATTTTTTGTCTTCAATATTATCATCGTAACGTGGAATCTAGGAGGATTTATTGTCCCGAATAAAGGTATTAGACCTGTGATTTTACAATACCAGGTGGGATACCAGGTACCACAGCTACATACCGTGTACAAAGTGGATAACCTCAGTATAGATGTCAGCACAGTTTCTGAACTATTAAAGATGATGTTGAAGTTGTATACAACTGTATCACTTTCCGCGGCTATTGAAAAAAAATCATAATGAAACTTGTAATTCTTAACAGATATATATGTTTTAACACTGATGAAGTATTACAACCACCTTACATTCTTATCTTTAAAAAACTATTCACTCTTTGTCTTAAAAAAATCAGTTTTTCTCTGTTGATCGTCAAATAGTCTACTTCAGACATAGGTCTCACAATACCCTTATCTAATGTGTCATATTTCAATGTATATACAGTTTAATATCAACTACACTACCATGAATGTTATATACAAATTATCATACATACCACTTAAGCAGGCAGGGACTGCTGGGGAGGCTGCAATATAAGAAAACAAATTAGTATTTAATTTGATGACAAACTCCCGGACTGCCCCGACATGAAACACATTAATTATTATTCAATACGATAATCATTCCTTGGGCTATGCTAGCAATGAAGCGATGACAATTTTAACTAGTTTGTGATTGAGAGATTTCTGGTGTGCAATATTTGATAAATATATTACAAAATGTCAATATTAATTGTTGTTGTAATGTTTGAAATATTTTCCTTTTTTCCCCAGAAATAATGAAATCTTATAAGTCTACAATCAACAAAGAAGATACATTTGTAATGACGCGTTAAAGATAAAGAATCGTGTCATACATACGCAGAGTTTCGTTAAATCTGAAAACAAGAAAATAAAGACAATTGACTATCACATTTTATAACCAACAGGAACAAAAGCTTTAAAATAATGAAATATATTTGTATTCAACAAAAGAACTTGATATCATCATTTAAGCTATTGTTAATGTGCAATATGAATATGCATCAATAATTATACACCTGTTAATTAGTATGTAAATAGGGTACTTACGGACAGGTATAGTTGTTGCTAGGACGTAGATTGTCGAAAACATTACACAGCGTGGTGGAAGATGATATATTCACTGAATAAAACGAAACAAAACACTGATAGTATCTCAATACTTACAATGTAAAACATTTGACGAAACCTATCAAACAACTAAATTGTAAAATACTAAAAAATTCTAAAGTAACGAATTACACAAATAAACGAAATGTACCCGTTTTATAAACGGATTTGCGGTGTATTTCTATTTTTTTATTCATAATATGCTCCAATATGTAATATGTTTTCTTTTAACGAAATCTTTCGTAGAATTAACGTTATATTAATGACGGCTTTTTCAGCCATTTTTATCTGTGGTAGACATGTGTATCAATGCACATATATAATGATGATGTTACTGTTGATTACAGGTGGAGACCTATGGTAACAAACTAATCAGAATGTCTGATACACTAACGTTTCAGACTGTTATCCGAGGGGTTCAGCACATTAATCTCAGTAAGAGGAAGAACCTTCGCCCCTTCGGTGATGTTGGTAACGCCATCATAAAGGTTGTAAAGAAATTCTGTAAATTGCTGGAAGACTATCGGTGTATCAGGAACAGTTGATGCCAGTGTAACGGTAAGACTTCCCAGGCTGAAAGTACATCAACATCACAATGATAAAAAGGCGCCTTCAAATATCAAGGTACAGGTACACATAAGCAGTGAGTTGTAAAAATTTAGCACAATGAAAATTACATAGATACAAATTACCTTTTATAAAATACATATTACTGAGTCAAGAGCTTCGGATAATAATCTCAGAGCAAGAAAACATGTTAATTCATTGTCAATCAAATAAAAAAAACGACCTTTCCTAGATCTACTGACGGAAGCCAGTCTGAAACGTTGATATTTGATACTTAATACTACCAGAATGACGAATATTATCAATCTATAGAAGAGTTTATGACATTGAATTCACGATTTTTTTTTTCAGAATTCTCCACAAAAATCTATATTTTTGGTTAACGCTCGCTCAATCGATTTTGAGTTTGAATATTGGTGTGTTTATAATGCCGGTATTCATTGTTGTTAAATTGCTCACAATTAAACGGGACTTTTAAGCATAACAAATGTGGATTCTATCATGTGTCACCGCTTACCTGCATCCTCGGACCTCCACGAGAATTAATGTTGCTACTTGGGAAAACATTGTCGTTCGAATCTACAAAACAGGGGTGCATGTATGTTAATCATCAACATGCTGCCATGTTTATTGATGGCGTTAGCAAGGATTGTATTTGTACAATTGCGTGTTTTCTGTCTTATGGCAGGTGTAAAACAAAATCGTCAAAGGAAAATATAACGTTCTGTTAATGAGAAGTAGACATAATTTCTATTCGTATTGTATCCGATATTTTTGAAGAATAACAGTATTGTAACATTCTTTATTACTCGGGTTCTGTTTTATTGAATAAAAAGATACAATTTAACAAGACTATGTTATACAATCGATCTTTCGCAATCAAGTAGGTTTTTATTCACTATATAGCCGAGGGGCAATGTTTAACATTTGAAATTACTTTATTAATATGGATATCCATTATGTCGATGGCATGAGAATCTGTAATAAACAAATCTGATTTCAAAAGATCTCTATCATCGGCAGTAACGTATACTCAAAAGATTGCAATAATAAACGTAAAACATGAACCTAGAAAAGAAACATAGCAAATATGTGTGAGGTATTATATATAAAATCCGGAGATATCTGGTTGGAAACAGAGCGTACTCATATGTATGCACTTACAAAAAAAAGGGAATACTTTTGCATTAAATTGATACCTTTCCTTCATATTAAGATGATGTAAGCTACACTCGAAGACCCTATGGTGGCTAAGATGACATCAGAACCAGATAATACGATAATTGTTACTTACAGCGACCTGTATGCTGAGACTCAATTTACCGTTGTCACAGTCCGCAGTAGTAAATGTACCTCTAAACAAAAACACCGTTAAGATGATGGCTGAAACGAAATATAATTACAAAATTGTAATTGTAAAAAATTGTAGTAGTGGAAGGAAACATTGAAATGGCAATGACTGTGAAGTGGTAGACAGTGTAGAAGTGGTAGACGGTATAGAAGTGGTAGACGGTATAGAAGTGGTAGACGGTATAGAAGTGGTAGATGGTATAGAAGTGGTAGACAGTATAGAAGTGGTAGACTGTGTAGAAGTGGTAGACGGTGTAGAAGTGGTAGACAGTATAGAAGTGGTAGACGGTATAGAAGTGGTAGACGGTATAGAAGTGGTAGACTGTGTAGAAGTGGTAGACAGTATAGAAGTGGTAGACTGTGTAGAAGTGGTAGACAGTGTAGAAGTGGTAGACAGTATAGAAGTGGTAGACGGTATAGAAGTGGTAGACGGTATAGAAGTGGTAGACGGTATAGAAGTGGTAGACAGTATAGAAGTGGTAGACGGTATAGAAGTGGTAGACTGTATAGAAGTGGTAGACAGTGTAGAAGTGGTAGACAGTATAGAAGTGGTAGACTGTATAGAAGTGGTAGACTGTGTAGAAGTGGTAGACTGTGTAGAAGTGGTAGACAGTATAGAAGTGGTAGACGGTATAGAAGTGGTAGACTGTGTAGAAGTGGTAGACTGTATAGAAGTAGTAGACTGTATAGAAGTGGTAGACTGTGTAGAAGTGGTAGACTGTGTAGAAGTGGTAGACTGTGTAGAAGTGGTAGACAGTATAGAAGTGGTAGACGGTATAGAAGTGGTAGACTGTATAGAAGTGGTAGACGATATAGAAGTGGTAGACGGTATAGAAGTGGTAGACTGTGTAGAAGTGGTAGACAGTATAGAAGTGGTAGACTGTGTAGAAGTGGTAGACAGTATAGAAGTGGTAGACTGTGTAGAAGTGGTAGACTGTGTAGAAGTGGTAGACGGTATAGAAGTGGTAGACAGTATAGAAGTGGTAGACTGTATAGAAGTGGTAGACGATATAGAAGTGGTAGACGGTATAGAAGTGGTAGACTGTATAGAAGTGGTAGACGATATAGAAGTGGTAGACGGTATAGAAGTGGTAGACTGTGTAGAAGTGGTAGACAGTATAGAAGTGGTAGACTGTGTAGAAGTGGTAGACGGTATAGAAGTGGTAGACTGTGTAGAAGTGGTAGACGGTATAGAAGTGGTAGACTGTATAGAAGTGGTAGACTGTGTAGAAGTGGTAGACGGTATAGAAGTGGTAGACTGTATAGAAGTGGTAGACGGTATAGAAGTGGTAGACTGTATAGAAGTGGTAGACAGTGTAGAAGTGGTAGATGGTATAGAAGTGGTAGACGGTATAGAAGTGGTAGACAGTGTAGAAGTGGTAGATGGTATAGAAGTGGTAGACGGTATAGAAGTGGTAGACAGTGTAGAAGTGGTAGACTGTATAGAAGTGGTAGACTGTATAGAAGTGGTAGACGGTATAGAAGTTGTAGACGGTGTAGAAGTGGTAGACAGTATAGAAGTGGTAGACTGTGTAGAAGTGGTAGACGGTATAGAAGTGGTAGACTGTATAGAAGTGGTAGACGGTATAGAAGTGGTAGACTGTGTAGAAGTGGTAGACGGTATAGAAGTTGTAGACGGTGTAGAAGTGGTAGACAGTATAGAAGTGGTAGACTGTGTAGAAGTGGTAGACAGTATAGAAGTGGTAGACTGTATAGAAGTGGTAGACGGTATAGAAGTGGTAGACTGTATAGAAGTGGTAGACGGTATAGAAGTGGTAGACTGTGTAGAAGTGGTAGACTGTGTAGAAGTGGTAGACGGTATAGAAGTGGTAGACTGTATAGAAGTGGTAGACGGTATAGAAGTGGTAGACTGTGTAGAAGTGGTAGACGGTATAGAAGTGGTAGACGGTATAGAAGTGGTAGACAGTATAGAAGTGGTAGACGGTATAGAAGTGGTAGACTGTGTAGAAGTGGTAGACGGTATAGAAGTGGTAGACTGTATAGAAGTGGTAGACGGTATAGAAGTGGTAGACTGTATAGAAGTGGTAGACGGTATAGAAGTGGTAGACTGTGTAGAAGTGGTAGACGGTATAGAAGTGGTAGACGGTATAGAAGTGGTAGACGGTATAGAAGTGGTAGACGGTATAGAAGTGGTAGACGGTATAGAAGTGGTAGACGGTATAGAAGTGGTAGACAGTATAGAAGTGGTAGACGGTATAGAAGTGGTAGACTGTATAGAAGTGGTAGACTAGAGTGTAGAGTAGAAGTGGTAGACGGTTAGAAGTGGTAGACGTATAGAAGTGGTAGACTGTGTAGAAGTGGTAGACGGTATAGAAGTGGTAGACTGTTAGACGTGGTAGACGTAGAAGTGTAGACGTATAGAAGTGGTAGACGTATAGAAGTGGTAGACTGTAGAAGTGTAGACGTTAGAAGTGGTAGACGTATAGAAGTGGTAGACTGTATAGAAGTGGTAGACGTATAGAAGTGGTAGACGTATAGAAGTGGTAGACGTATAGAAGTGGTAGACAGGTATAGAAGTGGTAGACTGTGTAGAAGTGGTAGACGTATAGAAGTGGTAGACTGTTAGAAGTGGTAGACGTATAGAAGTGGTAGATAGACGGATATAGAAGTGGTAGACTGTGTAGAAGTGGTAACGTATAGAAGTGGTGACATTAGAAGTGGTAGACTGTATAGAAGGGTAGACGTATAGAAGTGGTAGAACGTTAGAAGTAGACAGTATGAGTAGACTGTGATAGAATAAGTTGGTAGACAGAGTGGTACGTGTGATGTAGAGGTAGATGTAGACTGTAGGAAGAGTGGTAGACGTATAGAATGGTAACGTAGTA
Organism: Pecten maximus; assembly: GCF_902652985.1. Classification (NCBI taxonomy): domain Eukaryota; kingdom Metazoa; phylum Mollusca; class Bivalvia; order Pectinida; family Pectinidae; genus Pecten; species Pecten maximus. The sequence goes on along the minus strand of NC_047016.1, from coordinate 54,736,613 downwards.
GTAAGTGGTAACGGTATAGAAGTGGTAACGGTATGAGTGGACAGTGGGTAACAGTATGAAGTGGACAGACAGTGAAGAAGTGTTCGTTGTAAGATGAAGTGCACCGGTGTATGCAGAGTGGTAGACAGTTGTAGTTGGAACAGCAGTCGAAGGTGACACCTCAGTGTAGTGGAACAGTCGGGTGACACGTCAGTGTGTGGACAGCATCGAGGTGAGTCAGTGTAGTAGGAAGACAGTGAGGGTGAACGCAGTTGTAGTTGACAGCGTCGAGGTACACGATTAGTGGACAGAGTCAGAGTGAACGTCAGTTGTAAATGGAGACACAGTCGAGGTACACCGCGTTGGTATTGGACAGTATCGAGTGACCGCATTGTAGTTGGAACAGCAGTCGAGGTGACACCGTCAGTTGTAGTTGGAACAGCAGTCGAGGTGACACCGCCAGTTGTAGTTGGAACAGCAGTCGAGGTGACACCGTCAGTTGTAGTTGGAACAGCAGTCGAGGTGACACCGCCAGTTGTAGTTGGAACAGCAGTCGAGGTGACACCGTCAGTTGTAGTTGGAACAGCAGTCGAGGTGACACCGTCAGTTGTAGTTGGAACAGCAGTCGAGGTGACACCGTCAGTTGTAGTTGGAACAGCAGTCGAGGTGACACCGTCAGTTGTAGTTGGAACAGCAGTCGAGGTGACACCGTCAGTTGTAGTTGGAACAGCAGTCGAGGTGACACCGTCAGTTGTAGTTGAACAGCAGTCGAGGTGACACCGTCAGTTGTAGTTGGACCAGCAGTCGAGGTGACACCGTCAGTTGTAGTTGGAACAGCAGTCGAGGTGACACCGTCAGTTGTAGTTGGAACAGCAGTCGAGGTGACACCGTCAGTTGTAGTTGGAACAGCAGTCGAGGTGACACCGCCAGTTGTAGTTTGACCAGCAGTCGAGGTGACACCGTCAGTTGTAGTTTGACCAGCAGTTGAGGTGACACCACCAGTTGTAGTTGGAACAGCAGTCGAGGTGACACCGCCAGTTGTAGTTTGACCAGCAGTCGAGGTGACACCGTCAGTTGTAGTTGGACCAGCAGTCGAGGTGACACCGTCAGTTGTAGTTGGACCAGCAGTCGAGGTGACACCGTCAGTTGTAGTTGGAACAGCAGTCGAGGTGACACCGCCAGTTGTAGTTTGACCAGCAGTCGAGGTGACACCGTCAGTTGTAGTTGGACCAGCAGTCGAGGTGACACCGTCAGTTGTAGTTGGACCAGCAGTCGAGGTGACACCGCCAGTTGTAGTTGGACCAGCAGTCGAGGTGACACCGCCAGTTGTAGTTGGAACAGCAGTCGAGGTGACACCGTCAGTTGTAGTTGGACCAGCAGTCGAGGTGACAACATCAGTTGTAGTTGGAACAGCAGTCGAGGTGACAACATCAGTTGTAGTTGGACCAGCAGTCGAGGTGACACCGTCAGTTGTAGTTGGACCAGCAGTCGAGGTGACAACATCAGTTGTAGTTGGACCAGCAGTCGAGGTGACACCGTCAGTTGTAGTTTGACCAGCAGTCGAGGTGACACCGTCAGTTGTAGTTGGACCAGCAGTCGAGGTGACACCGTCAGTTGTAGTTGGACCAGCAGTCGAGGTGACACCGCCAGTTGTAGTTGGACCAGCAGTCGAGGTGACACCGCCAGTTGTAGTTGGAACAGCAGTCGAGGTGACACCGTCAGTTGTAGTTGGACCAGCAGTCGAGGTGACAACATCAGTTGTAGTTGGAACAGCAGTCGAGGTGACAACATCAGTTGTAGTTGGACCAGCAGTCGAGGTGACACCGTCAGTTGTAGTTGGACCAGCAGTCGAGGTGACAACATCAGTTGTAGTTGGACCAGCAGTCGAGGTGACACCGTCAGTTGTAGTTTGACCAGCAGTCGAGGTGACACCACCAGTTGTAGTTGGACCAGCAGTCGAGGTGACAACATCAGTTGTAGTTGGACCAGCAGTCGAGGTGACACCGTCAGTTGTAGTTGGACCAGCAGTAGATGTGATACTAATCGTGATAGTGGCAGCACCTGTAGAGGAAATGGCTGCCCCAGGAGTAGTAGTGGCTACACCAGTTGTAGTTGTGGCAGCACCAGTGGTAGAAGTGGCAGCACCAGTAGTAGTTGTGGCTGCACCAGTAGTAGTAGTGGCTACACCAGTAGTAGTAGTGGCAGCACCAGTAGTAGTAGTGGCAGCTCCAGTAGTAGTAGTGGCAGCATCAGTTGTGGTAGTGGCTGCACCAGTAGTAGTAGTGGCCGCACCAGTAGTAGTAGTGGCAGCACCAGTAGTGGTAGTGGCAGCAGCAGTAGTAGTAATGGCTACACCAGTAGTAGTAGTCGCTTCACCAATTGTAGTAGTGGCGGCAGCAGTAGTGGTACTGGCAGCGTCAGTAGTAGTAGTGGCAGCACCAGTAGTAGTAGTGGCAGCAGCAGTGGTGGTAGTGGCAGCACCAGTAGTAGTAGTAGTAGTGGAAGCACCGGTAGTAGTAGTGGCAGCATCAGTTGTGGTAGTGGCTGCACCAGTAGTAGTAGTGGCAGCATCAGTTGTGGTAGTGGCAGCATCAGTTGTGGTAGTGGCTGCACCAGTAGTAGTAGTGGCAGCATCAGTTGTGGTAGTGGAAGCACCAGTAGTAGTAGTGTCTACACCAGTAACAGTAGTGGCTACACCAGTAGTAGTAGTGGCTACACCAGTAGTAGTAGTGGCTTCACCAGTAGTAGTAGTCGCAGCACCAGAAGTAGTAGTGGTGGCAGAACCAGTTGTAGTAGTGGCTGCACCGGTAGAAGCAGTGGCAGCACCGGTAGTAGTAGTGGCAGCACCGGTAGTAGTAGTGGCAGCACCGGTAGTAGTAGTGGCTACACCAGTAGTAGTAGTGGGAGCATCAGTGGTAGTAGTGGCAGCACCGGAAGTAGTAGTGGCTACACCAGTAGTAGTAGTGGGAGCACCAGTAGCAGCAGTGGCAGCACCAGTAGTAGTAGTGGCAGCACCAGTAGTAGTAGTGGCTGCACCAGTAATAGTAGTGGCAGCACCGGTAGTAGTAGTGGCAGCACCAGTAGTAGTAGTGGCTTCACCAGTAGTAGTAGTGGCTACACCAGTAGTAGTAGTGGGACCACCAGTGGTAGTAGAGGCAGTACCACTAGTAGTAGTGACAGCACCAGTTGTAGTAGTGACAGCACCAGTTGTAGTAGTGGGACCACCAGTGGTAGTAGTGGCAGCACCAGTAGTAGTAGTGTCTACACCAGTTGTAGTAGTGACAGCACCAGTTGTAGTATTGGCATCAGCAGCAGTAGTAGTGGCTTCACCAGTAGTAGTAGTGGCAGCACCAGTAGTAGTAGTAGCAGCACCAGTTGTAGTGGCTACACCAGTAGCAGTAGTGGGAGCACCCGTGGTGGTAGTGGCAGCACCAGTAGTAGTAGTGTCTACACCAGTTGTAGTAGTGACAGCACCAGTTGTAGTAGTGGCATCAGCAGCAGTAGTAGTGGCTTCACCAGTAGTAGTAGTGGCAGCACCAGTAGTAGTAGTAGCAGCACCAGTTGTAGTGGCTACACCAGTAGCAGTAGTGGGAGCACCCGTGGTGGTAGTGGCAGCACCAGTAGTAGTAGTGGCGGCACCACTAGTAGTAGTGGCAACACTAGTAGTAGTAGTGGCTACACCAGTAGTAGTAGTGGCTACACCAGTGGTAGTGGTAGTGGCGGCAACGTTGGTGGTAGTGGCAACACCAGTGGTAGTAGTGGCAGCACCAGTGGTAGTAGTGGCAGCACCAGTAATAGTAGTGGCGGCACCAGTGGTGGTAGTGGCTACATCAGGAGAAGAAGTGACTGCACCAGTGGTGGTAGTGGCAGCATCAGTAGTAGTAGTGACTGCACCAGTGGTGGCAGTGGCAGCACCAGTTGTAGTAGTGACAGCATCAGTGGTGGTAGTGGCAGCATCAGTGATAGTGGTAGTGGCAGCATCATTAGTAGTAGTGACTGCACCTGTAGTAGTAGTAGAGGCTGAACCAGTAGTGGTAGTGGCAGCATCTGTGGTGGTAGTGGCAGCACTAGTTGTAGTAGTGACTGCACCTGTAGTAGTAGTGGCTGAACCAGTAGTGGTAGTGGCAGCATCTGTGGTGGTAGTGGCAGCACCAGTAGCAGTAGTGGCTACACCAGTGGTGGTAGTGGCAGAACCAGTGGTAGTGGCGGCAACAGTGGTGGTAGTGGCAGTATCAGTGGTGGTACTGGCAGCACCAGTGGTGGTGCTGGCGGCACCAGTTGTAGTAGTGGCAACACCAGAGGTGGTAGTGGCAGCACCAGTAGTAGTAGTGGCAGCTCCAGTAGTAGTAGTGGCAGCATCAGTAGTAGTAGTAGTAGTAGCAGCGTCAGTGGTAGTAGTGGCAGTACCAGTGGTAGTAGTGGCTTCACCAGTAGTAGTAGTGGCAGCAGCAGTAGTAGTAGTGGCAGCATCAGTGGTGGTAGTGGCAGCACCAGTGGTAGTGGCAGCACCAGTAATAGTAGTGGCAGCACCAGTGGTGGTACTGGCAGCACCAGTAGTAGTAGTGGCAGCACCAGTAGTGGTAGTGGCGGCACCAGTGGTGGTAGTGGCAGCACCAGTAGTAGTTGTGGCAGCATCAGTAGTAGTAGTGGTAGCACCAGTAGTGGTAGTGGCAGCACCAGTAGTGGTAGTGGCAGCACCAGTAGTAGTAGTGGCGGCAACTGTGGTGGTAGTGGCAGCACCAGTGGTGGTAGTGGCAGCACCAGTGGTAGTAGTGGCAGCACCAGTGGTGGTAGTGGCAGCTCCAGTAGTAGTAGTGGCAGCATCAGTAGTAGTAGTAGTGGCAGCGTCAGTGGTAGTAGTGGCAGTACCAGTGGTAGTAGTGGCTGCACCAGTAGTGGTAGTGGCAGAATCAGTAGTAGTAGTGGCATCATCAGTGGTGGTAGTGGCAGTGCCAGTAGTAGTGGCTACACCAGTAGTAGTAGTGGCAGCAGCAGTAGTAGTAGTGGCAGCAGCAGTAGTAGTAGTGGCAGCACCAGAAATAGTAGTGGCAGCACCAGTGGTAGTAGTGGCGGCAACAGTGGTGGTAGTGGCAGCACCAGTAGTAGTAGTGGCAGCATCAGTAGTAGTAGTGGCGACAACAGTGGTGGTAGTGGCAGCACCAGTGGTAGTAGTGGCAGCACCAGTAGTAGTAGTGGCAGCATTAGTAGTAGTAGTGGCAGCACCAGTAGTAGTAGTGGCAGCATTAGTAGTAGTAGTGGCAGCACCAGTAGTAGTTGTGGCAGCACCAGTAGTAGTAGTGGCTGCACCAGTGGTTGTAGTGGCAGCACCAGTAGTAGTAGTGGCTACACCAGTAGTAGTAGTGTCTACACCAGTAGTAGTAGTGGCTACACCAGTAGTAGTAGTGGCAGCATCAGTAGTAGTAGTGTCAGCATCAGTAGTAGTAGTGGCAGCACCAGTGGTGGTAGTGGCAGCATCAGTAGTAGTAGTGGCAGCATCAGTAGTAGTTGTGGCAGCACCAGTAGTAGTAGTGGCAGCACCAGTGGTGGTAGTGGCAGCACCAGTAGTAGTAGTGGCAGCATCAGTAGTAGTTGTGGCAGCACCAGTGGTGGTAGTGGCAGCACCAGTAGTAGTAGTGGCTACACCAGTAGTAGTAGTGGCGACAACAGTGGTGGTAGTGGCAGCACCAGTAGTGGTAGTGGCGGCAACAGTGGTGGTAGTGGCAGCACCAGTGGTAGTAGTGGCAGCACCAGTAGTAGTAGTGGCATCAACAGTAGTAGTAGTGGCAGCATCAGTAGTAGTAGTGGCAGCACCAGTAGTAGTTGTGGCAGCACCAGTGGTGGTAGTGGCAGCACCAGTAGTAGTAGTGGCTGCACCAGTGGTGGTAGTGGCAGCATCAGTAGTAGTAGTGGCAGCATCAGTAGTAGTTGTGGCAGCACCAGTAGTAGTAGTAGTGGCAGCACCAGTAGTAGTAGTTGCAGCACCAGTGGTGGTAGTGGTAGCACCAGTAGTAGTAGTGGCAGCACCAGTAGTAGTGGTGACAGCACCAGTAGTAGTAGTGGCAGCACCAGTGGTGGTAGTGGCAGCACCAGTAGTAGTTGTGGCAGCACCAGTTGTAGTTGTGGCAGCACCAGTAGTAGTAGTGGCATCAACAGTAGTAGTAGTGTCTACACCAGTAGTAGTAGTGGCAGCACCAGTAGTAGTAGTGGCAGCACCAGTGGTGGTAGTGGCAGCACCAGTGGTGGTAGTGGCAGCACCAGTAGTAGTAGTGGCAGCACCAGTAGTTGTAGTGGCAGCACCAGTAGTAGTAGTGGCATCAACAGTAGTAGTAGTGTCTACACCAGTAGTAGTAGTGGCAACACCAGTAGTAGTAGTGGCAGCACCAGTAGTAGTAGTGGCTGCACCAGTCGGGGTTGTTGAAGTCGTCGTCGATGTATCTGTTTGTGCGGATGTTGCTGAAATATAATGAGATGTGCTTTAATACTTAATCGTCTTTCATTGTCACCAATCTCATTGATTTAGCAACATCACTTGAAAATATAAAATCAATATTTGGCGATTATTTAATATTGGTATTGATGAAGTAAACGTTGAATAAAATCATGAAAAAGTAACGTTAATAATTTAATTCAGACAAACCAGACGTTTTGTCATATGTTATAAAAATACAACGGAATCCATACAGAGTTAATATCAACTATTGGAATCCCTAAGTACATTGGGACAGACATGAGCTACTAAATGACACATGGCCACATTGTGATGCAACTTACCTGTTGTGACAGGTACCGTAGTCTCTGTTGTGGCTACAGTCGAGGTAAATCTGCATGAGGAAAGGTAATTTTGTTATAGTTGTGGAAGATAATCTTGGTGCAATCTACCCATGTTCTTTGGTAAAATATAGCGTTGGTTAATTATATTTTATCAACATGAAATAAAACACAATATTACATCGAACAATGCGTCATTTAACATAAGCAGACGTACAAACTAAACCTAATTCTAACAAATCATCAAAATCAATGATACAACACGACGATCATCTATAAGACTAGCTGTGCTGGAATAAATTGTGTCACTATTGAACAGTTTCAGTATCTGTTAAGTATATGCAAGCAACCACGAAAGATATTGATAAAATAAAGACAGTGGTTTCTTGTTACATACTTAGCATGTGTTAGTACAAATGAATACCAGGAGTGTGAAGTATATCAGATTAGAATTTAGTTTCGTTTGAATAATGTCGCCCGACAGTGAAGGTGTGTTCCTAACACAGTCCATGTGAAGTTCATATTAAGCGCCAACTTTCCGCATTGAAATGAGTGAAATACAAATAATGTGATTGATATATTGAAGAAAGTGATAACAGTATATTTCTGGGATTATATCACTCTATTAAAGGGCAAGATTTCAACACAACATCTTAATCATAAAAGATATCACATGGCACTATTTTCTGTGATTATACACGAATCTTAAGGGTGATGCGAAAACAATTGTGTGCCCGTAAATTGGAAAACACAAGATTCAAAGAAAAGAAAAATGCCACAACTATTTGTATAACCTAAAGGGAGAATATTATTCTAGCGGTAAAAATTACCTAAAAGTAAAAATTTTATTTTCGGGGAATTTCTATTTCACCAAAAAAAAAAGGATTTATTTTTATATTTTGCCCTGAATGAAATCCTATAACTGTCCGTCCAGTGACAGATTAAGGTAGACTTTAGATCATGGAAGAATAAAAACAGGACCCCATAATGGAAATGAAAATGACACACATTGTTGTGACTTTCCTTTTAATCACATAAAAGGAGTCATTTCATGACGTAGCTCAACTCGTCTCCTGACTACATCAGCGCTTACAGGGAGATAACTCTTCCAAGACATACTCAAACGGAGGTCAAGCGTTCGATTGGACATCTCGGGAGATTGCATTTTATGAGTGTTTCATATCCCATAGAAAGAAAATGATATAGTGCATGGCTCTGTATGGACATATTGATACCCGATATACCTTAAGAATGTTGATATTTAAAGTGTTACATTGAATAGGTATTGAGTATCACATTTATTCAGTGTTTACACCCCGTTGCTGGTATTGTTGTTTTCCTTTGTCTAGCATGATTATGTCCTCATTAAAATGTTTACCTTCAGCTGCCCAATAATACACATGTAACCGTCAAATATGTGTAAAGGCTAAAAACCTAAGAAGGTCGGAATTTACAAGATCAAACGGAAACAGATCCCAAGGTTAATCAATCATATATATTATGTAGGTGACTGAGGGAACGTTAATTAATTAAAAGAGAGAATCATTTATAAGCGACTGATGAAGGAAACCATCTGGATACACCGCAACGGGCCAGATCTTAATCGGGACGAGGGGGCCATAGACTCTCACACGTATATGATTAGGTTATAAACAAAGCGCATTCAAATCGAATTCTACACATTGTAGCCGAATCGACTTTTAAATTGTTCCCCACCTTGGTGTACATAGAATATAGTAAAAACAAAGAAGACCTGTTGATATATTTAAAATCTAGTACACATAACACACAATTAAGTGTACAATAATGCTGTAATGATCTTGTGTCTGTTGTAGGTGACAGTGGAGTCATCGAAACGTCATTCTTTAATTATACGTACATGTAACTTATAGGACGGCTACAAGTAACGTATAGGACGGGTACAGGTAACTTATAGGACGGGTACAAGTAACTTATAGGACGGGTACAGGTAACTTATTGGACGGGTACAGGTATCTTATCGGACGGGTAAGGTAACTTATTGGACGGGTACAGGTAACTTATAGGACGGGTACAGGTAACTTATAGGACCGGTACAGGTAGCTAATAGGACGGGTATAGGTAACTTATTGGACGGGTACAGGTAACTTATAGGACCGATACAGGTAACTTATCGGACGGGTACAGGTAACTTATTGGACGGGTACAGGTAATTTATCGGACGGGTACAGGTGACTTATCGGATGGGTAAGGTAAATTATTGGACGGGTACAGGTAACTTATTGGACGGGTACAGGTAATTTATCGAACGGGTACAGGTAAATTATCGGGCGGGTACAGGTAACTTATCGGACGGGTAAGGTAACTTATAGGACCGGTACAGGTAACTTATTGGACGGGTACAGATAACTTATAGGACCGGTACAGGTAACTTATCGGACGGGTACAGGTAACTTATAGGACGGGTACAGGTAACTTATTGGACGGGTACAGGTAACTTATAGGACGGGTACAGGTAACTTATAGGACCGGTACAGGTAACTTATTGGACCGGTACAGGTAACTTATTGGACGGGTACAGGTGATATCTTTGATTTCCCCTGGATAAATTACGCAGGTGAAGATAGATGACATCACAGCTGTCTTAATTAGATACATAACATCCTAGATATAAACTAATCACTCTTCAGACATTGCAATCCATGACGCATCGTTAACTTCATACTTACGGACAGTTTAATCCCGAATTAAATGCATCGAATATGTCACAAGGTGGGGTGGTGGCGGTTATGTTCACTGGAAAATAATAAAAAGTCGTGGTATATGGCGAATCGGTACTTAGAAAATCAGGTTGTTGTGCCACTACGCAGAATGACTGTCAATTTGTTGTTTTGTTTTGTTTTGTTTTGGGTTTTTTATGGGGTTTTTTCAATTGATCAATGTAAACAATACGACAGAAGTTCATATATCGTCAAGGAAAGGATGATGACGAAAATAGGGTAAGTTTTGGTGAGTCGTCCTCTCGTGTCAACGTTTTGAAGACTGTCACCAGACTACGAGTATCTCATCAATAAATAACAAACAAACAAACAAACAAAGCGTCTTCTGCTTAGTTGACGACACCCGACATTCGGAGATGATTTCATGCCGGGATTGCCACCATTTACATGTTAAAACAAGGAAGGTAAATGGAGCTATCAATCATACTAATAATCTGTTTTAATATGGCACCAGAACACTTTTTATTTCTATATATCAATCGATAACAGATACTTCTTCATTGACGATTGACATATCTGTCCTGTAGAATATGACTTCCGGTTTTCAATGACTTTCATACAAGACGGTTCTACAAACATGATCATAATGGACATGACGTATTTGTCTGTAGACATGTGTTGTATAACTTACGGTCGTAAGTTGTGGCCGAATCCTGTACATTGACGTGGACCACAGTGTAAGTGTCTATCTGTGTTCCATTCACCAGATCCTGGAGGTTACCGACCAACGTCACAAAGTCATCCACCGTATTTAACATTGTCACATTGAGTGTGGCGATCAGACTGCCGAGCCTGGAATGGAGAGCGTACCTCATCAGTACACGATCATAATCGGTATAACATGCAGAGTGAGTGTACGATAAAGGTATGTTAGATAAAAGGAAATTATTACAAATACAAAGAAACACTTTATAACTTAAATAAAGAAAATAATTTTCAACAAAAAATCATTTAACTTTGAAATGAAAGCATATTAAAAAAACATACAGACACACCCTCATACAGACACACCCCCTCACACCCTCACATAGACACACCCTCATACAGACACACACCCTCACACCCTCACATAGACACACCCTCATACAGACACACACTCTCACACCCTCACACCCTCATATCCTCACATCCTCACACCCTCGCATACACGCACACCCTCATACAGACACACCCTCATACAGACACACCCCCTCACACCCTCACATAGACACACCCTCATACAGACACATCCCCTCACACCCTCACATAGACACACCCTCATACAGACACACCCCCTCACACCCTCACATAGACACACCCTCATACAGACACACCCCTCACACCCTCACATAGACACACCCTCATACAGACACACACTCTCACATCCTCACACCCTCACATCCTCACATCCTCACACCCTCGCATACACGCACACCATCACACCCTCACACAGACACACCACCCACCAATACCATCCACAACCATCCTTGTCCCATACTTACGCACAGTCTGTAACCGTTATCAATTGTATGGCCGGGTTGGCATTTTGAAATGATGTTATGATCTGTAAAATAAATGTATGCACGTCAATCAACCACCACCCAGCTATCGGCCATTTAAAGGTTTGTCTGTTCACGGCATATCATACCAACTCATCACATCAAATAATATCAGAATCCATTTCATACTTATATACAGTATACATAGTTCTTAACTACAGTTACTACGGAAATACACTCCATACAATATGCGACAAGAGAACATATCAGTTCTGATCGACAACATCTTTATTAAAGTTGGTGACCAGATCGTCTAGAACAAATTGTGTTGACCGACTTGTCATTAATGTGTAAATTAAAATCAAAGGCACTACATCCCCTTCAATATTAGCCGCTTACATTGCTCTTTACTTAATACGTAAACAAATGGGACAGCTTACAACTAATTAAGCAGAAGCTGTATGATAAGGATGATGATTTAAATTTCCCAACTTTTCCATTTCTAGATAGCAGCATACCTCCATCCCCACCTACGGTGTTAATATCCCCCCTCCCACCCCACCCCCACACCTCCATCCCTACCTACGGTGTTAATATCCCCCCTCCCACCCCACCCCCACACCTCCATCCCTACCTACGGTGTTAATATCCCCACTCCCACCCCACCCCCACACCTCCATCCCCTACCTACGGTGTTAATATCCCCCCTCCCACCCCACCCCCACACCTCCATCCCTACCTACGGTGTTAATATCCCCCCTTCCACCCCACCCCAACACCTCCATCCCTACCTACGGTGTTAATATCCCCCCTCCCACCCCACCCCCATACCTCCATCCCTACCTACGGTGTTAATATCCCCCCTCCCACCCCACCCCAACACCTCCATCCCTACCTACGGTGTTGATATCCCCCCTCCCACCCCACCCCCACCCTCCATCCCTACCTACGGTGTTAATATCCCCCCTCCCACCCCACCCCCACACCTCCATCCCTACCTACGGTGTTAATATCCCCCCTCCCACCCAACCCCATACCTCCATCCCTACCTACGGTGTTAATATCCCCCCTCCCACCCCACCCCAACACCTCCATCCCTACCTACGGTGTTAATATCCCCCCTCCCACCCCACCCCCACACCTCCATCCCTACCTACGGTGTTAATATTCCCCCCTCCCACCCCACCCCCATACCTCCATCCCTACCTACGGTGTTAATATCCCCCCTCCCACCCCACCCCACACCTCCATCCCTACCTACGGTGTTAATATCCCCCCCTCCCACCCCACCCCCATACCTCCATCCCTACCTACGGTGTTAATATCCCCCCTCCCACCCCACCCCACACCTCCATCCCTACCTACGGTGTTAATATCCCCCCCTCCCACCCCACCCCCACACCTCCATCCCTACCTACGGTGTTAATATCCCCCCTCCCACCCCACCCCCACACCTCCATCCCTACCTACGGTGTTAATATCCCCCCTCCCACCCCACCCCCACACCTCCATCCCTACCTACGGTGTTAATATTCCCCCCTCCCACCCAATGTCAATGTCAACATTTTTATGTATAAGTGAATATCGTTTTACTGTATTAATGATAATAGCAATGGGTATGTCAATACGTCTATCTTTGGGCACCTCACTTGAATTATTAATTAATTATGTACATTGGATGAGGTACTTATGACGTATACAAACCAGGTAAAATCCAATATTTACCGAAGGCGAAGCCCGACCTCAATATTCAAGATTATACCAGGTTAATATAATATCATATTGTTTACAAAAGAGTGGAATTGTATTATATTCATCTTGATAACAGGATATTTACATGTACATTGAGGTATTGTGACGTCACGATGATATGACATCATCAACCCAATATTACTCGGTGTTTCTGAAAAATAGAACCAACTCCGCTTGACCATGTTTTAGCCAATGAGAATTGAGGAGAGTCGGGTCAAATCTAGTGTGGTGAGTACAATGGGTCACACTATAACATTATATCATACCGATGTCCGCAGTGCCACACTTAGGATGCCATCCACTGTACAATCCACGGTCGTGAAAGTACCGAGGAGAACGAGGGTGATGCGAAAAGTTACTGTCACAAAGAAAAAAAAAGCATACATTGATCAACTTTATGAAAGTGATTCTACATACTGCAATTTAACGAAGTCATAGGGATTGACTGGTAGAAATTCAGTCACCATAACATCGAGTCTTACAAAGTAACATCTCTTTCTTATGGTTGATCTCAAAGTATTTGCATCGAAAATTGTAATGTTATACTGCCTTATATATTATATTGAACCACTGTTATTCAAACCTTTATTTTAACCGTGAATAATTAACTGTATCTATTAGCTTATCTAACATCAACATAATAATAATATCATACACTCACTGCTAGAAACAGCACCGGTAGTAGTAGTGGCAGCACCAGTAGTAGTAGTGTCTACACCAGTAGTAGTAGTGGCAGCACCAGTAGTAGTAGTGTCTACACCAGTAGTAGTAGTGTCTACACCAGTAGTAGTAGTGTCTACACCAGTAGTAGTAGTGGCAGCACCAGTAGTAGTAGTGTCTACACCGGTAGTAGTAGTGGCTACACCAGTAGTAGTAGTGGCAGCACCAGTAGTAGTAGTGTCTACACCAGTAGTAGTAGTGACAGCATCAGTAATAGTGGTGGCAGCACCAGTAGTAGTAGTGGCTGCACCAGTAGCAGTAGTGGCAGCACCAGTAGTAGTAGTGGCTGCACCAGTAGTAGTAGTGGCTGCCCCAGTAGTAGAAGTGGCAGCACCAGTAGTAGTAGTGTCTACACCAGTAGTTGTAGTGGCGGCACCAGTAGTAGTAGTGGCAGCACCGGTACTAGCAGTGGCAGCACCAGTGGTAGTAGTGGCAGCACCAGTAGTAGTAGTATCTACACCAGTAGTAGTAGTGTCTACACCAGTAGTTGTAGTGGCGGCACCAGTAGTAGTAGTGGCAGCACCGGTACTAGCAGTGGCAGCACCAGTAGTAGCAGTGGCAGCACCAGTAGTAGTAGTGGCAGCACCAGTAGTAGTAGTGGCTACACCAGTAGTAGTAGTGGCAGCACCAGTAGTAGTAGTGGCTACACCAGTAGTAGTAGTGGCAGAACCAGTAGTAGTAGTGGCTACACCAGTAGTAGTAGTTGCAGCATCAGTAGTAGTAGTGGCAGCACCAGTAGTAGTAGTGGCAGAACCAGTAGTAGTAGTGGCAGCACCGGTAATAGTAGTGGCAGTACCAGTAGTAGTAGTGGCAGCACCGGTAGTAGTAGTGGCAGCACCAGTGGTAGTAGTGGCAGCACCAGTAGTAGTAGTATCTACACCAGTAGTAGTAGCGGCAGCACCAGTAATAGTAGTGGCAGCATCAGCAGTAGTAGTGGCTACACCAGTAGTAGTGGTGGCAGAACCAGTTGTAGTAGTGGCTGCTTCAGTAGTAGTAGTGGCTACACCAGTAGTAGTAGTGGCAACTCCAGTAGTAGTAGTGGCAGCACCAGTAGTAGTGGTGGCAGAACCAGTTGTAGTAGTGGCTACACCAGTAGTAGTAGTGGCTACACCAGTAGTAGTAGTGTCTACACCAGTAGTAGTAGTGGCTACACCAGTAGTAGTGGTGGCAGACCCAGTTGTAGTAGTAGCTGCTTCAGTAGTAGTAGTGGCTACACCAGTAGTAGTAGTGGCAGCATCAGTAGTAGTGGTGGCAGCACCATTAGTAGTGGTAGCAGCACCAGTAGTAGTAGTGGCAGCACCGGTAGTAGTATAGGCAGCACCAGTAGTAGTAGTGGCAGCACCAGTAGTTGTAGTGGCGGCACCAGTAGTAGTAGTGGCGGCACCAGTAGTAGTAGTGGCAGCACCGGTAGTAGAAGTGGCAGCACCAGTAGTAGTAGTGGCAGCACCGGTAGTAGTAGTGGCAGCACCAGTAGTAGTAGTGGCAGCACCAGTAGTAGTAGTGGCTACACCAGCAGTAGTAGTAACAGCACCGGTAGTAGTAGTGGCAGCACCGGTAGTAGTAGTGGCAGCACCAGTGGTAGTAGTTGCTACACCAGTAGTAGTAGTGGCAGCACCAGTAGTAGTAGTGGCAGCACCAGATGTAGTAGTGGCTACACCAGTAGTGGTAGTGGCAGCACCAGTAGTAGTAGTGGCAGATCCAGTAGTAGTAGTGGCTACACCAGTGGTAGTAGTGGCAGAACCAGTAGTAGTAGTGGCTACACCAGTGGTGGTAGTGGCAGCATCAGAAGTAGTAGTGGCAGCACCAGTAGTAGTAGTGGCTGCACCAGTTGTAGTAGTGTCTACACCAGTAGTAGTAGTGGCAGCACCAGTAGTTGTAGTGGCAGCATCAGAAGTAGTAGTGGCAGCACCAGTAGTAGTAGTGACTTCACCAGTAGTAGTAGTGGCTACACCAGTAGTAGTACTGACAGCACCAGTAGTAGTAGTGGCAGCACCAGTTGTAGTAGTGGCAGCATCAATAGTAGTAGTATCTACACCTGTAGTAGTAGTGTCTGCATCAGCAGTAGTAGTGGCTACACCAGTAGTAGTAGTGGCAGCACCAGTGGTGGTAGTGGCTGCATCAGTAGTAGTACTGGCTACACCAGTAGCAGTAGTGGCAGCCCCAGTAGTTGTAGTGGCGGCACCAGTAGTAGTAGTGGCAGCATCAGTAGTAGTAGTGGCTACACCAGTAGTAGTAGTGGCAGCATCAGTAGTAGTAGTGTCTACACCAGTAGTAGTAGTGGCAGCACCAGTGGTAGTAGTGGCAGATCCAGTAGTAGTAGTGGCAGCACCAGTAGTAGTAGTGGCAGCACCAGTAGTGGAAGTAGTGGCAGCACCAGTAGTAGTAGTGGCAGCACCAGTGGTAGTAGTGGCAGCATCAGCAGTAGTATTGGCAGCCCCAGTAGTAGTAGTGGCAGCACCAGTAGTAGTAGTGGCAGATCCAGTAGTAGTAGTGGCTACACCAGTGGTAGTAGTGGCAGCACCAGTAGTAGTAGTGGCTACACCAGTGGTGGTAGTGGCAGCATCAGAAGTAGTAGTGGCAGCACCAGTAGTAGTAGTGGCTGCAACAGTTGTAGTAGTGTCTACACCAGTAGTAGTAGTGGCAGCACCAGTAGTTGTAGTGGCAGCATCAGAAGTAGTAGTGGCAGCACCAGTAGTAGTAGTGGCAGCACCAGTTGTAGTAGTGGCAGCATCAATAGTAGTAGTATCTACACCTGTAGTAGTAGTGTCTGCATCAGCAGTAGTAGTGGCTACACCAGTAGTAGTAGTGGCAGCACCAGCAGTAGTAGTGGCAGCACCAGTAGTGGTAGTGGCTGCATCAGTAGTAGTACTGGCTACACCAGTAGTAGTACTGGCTACACCAGTAGCAGTAGTGGCAGCCCCAGTAGTTGTAGTGGCGGCACCAGTAGTGGTAGTGGCTGCACCAGTAGCAGTAGTGGCTGCACCAGTTGTAGTAGTGTCTACACCAGTAGTAGTAGTGGCAGCATCAATAGTAGTAGTGGCTACACCAGTAGCAGTAGTGGCTGCATCAGTAGTAGTAGTGGCAGCACCAGTAGCAGTAGTGGCAGCACCAGTAGTAGTAGTGGCAGCACCAGTAGTAGTAGTGGCAGAACCAGTTGTAGTAGTGGCAGCATCAATAGTAGTAGTGGCTACACTAGTAGCAGTAGTGGCTGCATCAGTAGTAGTAGTGGCAGCACCAGTAGCAGTAGTGGCAGCACCAGTAGTAGTAGTGGCAGCACCAGTAGTGGAAGTAGTGGCAGCACCAGTAGTAGTAGTGGCAGCACCAGTGGTAGTAGTGGCAGCATCAGCAGTAGTAGTGGCGGCATCAGTAGTTGTAGTGGCTGCCCCAGTAGTAGTAGTGGCAGCCCAAGTAGTAGTAGTGGCTACACCAGTGGTGGTAGTGGCAGCATCAGTAGTAGTAGTGGCAGTCCCAGTAGTAGTAGTGGCAGTCCCAGTAGTAGTAGTGGCAACACCAGTAGTAGTAGTGGCAGTCCCAGTAGTAGTAGTGGCAACACCAGTAGTAGTAGTGGCAACACCAGTAGTAGTAGTGGCTGCACCAGTAGTAGTAGTAGTAGTGGCGGCATCAGTATTAGTAGTGTCTACACCAGTAGTAGTAGTGGCAGCATCAGTAGTAGTAGTGGCAGCACCAGTAGTAGTAGTGGCACCCCCAGTAGTAGTAGTGGCAACACCAGTAATTGTAGTGGCGGCACCAGTAGTAGTAGTGGCAGCATCAGAAGTAGTAGTGGCAGCACCAGTAGTAGTAGTGGCAGCACCAGTAGTAGTAGTGGCTGCACCAGTAGTAGTAGTGGCTACACCAGTAGCAGTAGTGGCTGCACCAGTTGTAGTAGTGTCTACACCAGTAGTTGTAGTGGCGACACCAGTAGTTGTAGTGGCGGCACCAGTTGTAGTAGTGGCAGCACCAGTAGTAGTAGTGGCAGCACCAGTAGTAGTAGTGGCAGCCCCAGTAGTAGTGGCTGCACCAGTAGTAGTAGTGGCAGCACCAGTAGTAGTAGTGGCTGCACCAGTAGTAGTAGTGTCTGCACCAGTGGTGGTAGTCGCAGCCCCAGTACTAGTAGTGGCAGCATCAGTAGTAGTAGTGGCTACACCAGTTGTGGTCGAAACAGCACCTGTTAACGAAATAAGTAAGGATTGTTATAAGTAGTTCCTTATTAAACATACAATCAGAGATCCTGGAGAATTATCAAGAACAAAAAAGACAACAACTATATTAATATGCTTCAATATTGATCAATACATTTCTATATTTCACTGGCAAAAATGCAATACAGGATTATGTTTCATACATCTCAATTATTCTTCACAGAAAAAAAATAAAATAAAAAACTGGCCAGGAAAATTCAGCAATTTATTAATTGAGTTATGTATTACAAAACCTGAAGTTGTACTGTAAGCACCGTAAGTTGTAGTGGTGGCAGCACCAGTAGTAGTAGTGGCTACACCAGTAGTAGTAGTGGCAGCATCAGTTGTAGTGGTGGCAGCACCGGTAGTAGTAGTGGCAGCACCAGTAGTAGTAGTGGCAGCATCAGTTGTAGTGGTGGCAGCACCAGTAGTAGTAGTGTCAGCATCAGTAGTAGTAGTGGCAGCATCAGTTGTAGTGGTGGCAGCACCGGTAGTAGTAGTAGTGGCAGCACCAGTAGTAGTAGTGGCAGCATCAGTTGTAGTGGTGGCAGCACCAGTAGTTGTAGTGTCAGCATCAGTTGTAGTGGTGGCAGCACCAGTAGTAGTAGTGGCTGCACCAGTAGTAGTAGTGGCAGCACCAGTAATTGTAGTGGCGGCACCAGTAGTAGTAGTGGCAGCACCAGTAGTAGTAGTGGCAGCACCAGTAGTAGTAGTGGCAGCACCAGTAGTAGTAGTGGCAGCACCAGTAGTAGTAGTGGCGGCACCAGTAGTAGTAGTGGCAGCACCAGTAGTAGTAGTGGCAGCCCCAGTAATTGTAGTGGCGGCACCAGTAGTAGTAGTGGCAGCACCAGTAGTAGTAGTGGCAGCACCAGTAGTAGTAGTGGCTGCACCAGTAGTAGTAGTGGCAGCACCAGTTGTAGTAGTGGCAGCACCAGTTGTAGTGGTCGTAGCACCAGTAGTAGTAGTGTCTACACCAGTAGTAGTAGTGGCTGCACCAGTAGTAGTAGTGGCTACACCAGTAGTAGTAGTGGCTACACCAGTAGTAGTAGTGGCAGCACCAGTAGTAGTAGTGTCTACACCAGTAGTAGTAGTGTCTACACCAGTAGTAGTGTTGGCAGCACCAGTTGTAGTAGTGGCAGCATCAATAGTAGTAGTGGCTGCCCCAGTAGTAGTAGTGGCAGCACCAGTAGTAGTAGTGGCAGCACCAGTAGTAGTGGCTACACCAGTAGTAGTAGTGTCTACACCAGTAGTAGTTGTGTCTACACCAGTAGTAGTAGTGTCTACACCAGTAGTAGTGGTGGCAGCACCAGTTGTAGTAGTGGCAGCATCAATAGTAGTAGTGGCTGCCCCAGTAGTAGTAGTGGCAGCACCAGTAGTAGTAGTGGCAGCACCAGTAGTAGTGGCTACACCAGTAGTAGTAGTGTCTACACCAGTAGTAGTAGTGTCTACACCAGTAGTGGTTGTGGCAGCATCAGTAGTAGTAGTGGCAGCACCAGTAGTAGTGGTGGCAGCATCAATAGTAGTAGTGGCGGCACCAGTAGTAGTAGTGTCTACACCAGTAGTAGTAGTGGCTACACCAGTGGTAGTAGTGTCTACACCAGTAGTAGTAGTGGCGGCACCAGTAGTAGTAGTGGCTACATCAGTAGTAGTAGTGGCTACACCAGTAGTAGTAGTGTCTACACCAGTAGTAGTAGTGGCTACACCAGTGGTGGTTGTGGCAGCATCAGTAGTAGTAGTGGCTGCACCAGTAGTAGTAGTGGCAGCACCAGTTGTAGTAGTGGCAGCATCAATAGTAGTAGTATCTACACCTGTAGTAGTAGTGTCTGCATCAGCAGTAGTAGTGGCTACACCAGTAGTAGTAGTGGCAGCACCAGCAGTAGTAGTGGCAGCACCAGTAGTGGTAGTGGCTGCATCAGTAGTAGTACTGGCTACACCAGTAGTAGTACTGGCTACACCAGTAGCAGTAGTGGCAGCCCCAGTAGTTGTAGTGGCGGCACCAGTAGTGGTAGTGGCTGCACCAGTAGCAGTAGTGGCTGCACCAGTTGTAGTAGTGTCTACACCAGCAGTAGTAGTGGCAGCATCAATAGTAGTAGTGGCTACACCAGTAGCAGTAGTGGCTGCATCAGTAGTAGTAGTGGCAGCACCAGTAGCAGTAGTGGCAGCACCAGTAGTAGTAGTGGCAGCACCAGTAGTAGTAGTGGCAGAACCAGTTGTAGTAGTGGCAGCATCAATAGTAGTAGTGGCTACACTAGTAGCAGTAGTGGCTGCATCAGTAGTAGTAGTGGCAGCACCAGTAGCAGTAGTGGCAGCACCAGTAGTAGTAGTGGCAGCACCAGTAGTGGAAGTAGTGGCAGCACCAGTAGTAGTAGTGGCAGCACCAGTGGTAGTAGTGGCAGCATCAGCAGTAGTAGTGGCGGCATCAGTAGTTGTAGTGGCTGCCCCAGTAGTAGTAGTGGCAGCCCAAGTAGTAGTAGTGGCTACACCAGTGGTGGTAGTGGCAGCATCAGTAGTAGTAGTGGCAGTCCCAGTAGTAGTAGTGGCAGTCCCAGTAGTAGTAGTGGCAACACCAGTAGTAGTAGTGGCAGTCCCAGTAGTAGTAGTGGCAACACCAGTAGTAGTAGTGGCAACACCAGTAGTAGTAGTGGCTGCACCAGTAGTAGTAGTAGTAGTGGCGGCATCAGTATTAGTAGTGTCTACACCAGTAGTAGTAGTGGCAGCATCAGTAGTAGTAGTGGCAGCACCAGTAGTAGTAGTGGCACCCCCAGTAGTAGTAGTGGCAACACCAGTAATTGTAGTGGCGGCACCAGTAGTAGTAGTGGCAGCATCAGAAGTAGTAGTGGCAGCACCAGTAGTAGTAGTGGCAGCACCAGTAGTAGTAGTGGCTGCACCAGTAGTAGTAGTGGCTACACCAGTAGCAGTAGTGGCTGCACCAGTTGTAGTAGTGTCTACACCAGTAGTTGTAGTGGCGACACCAGTAGTTGTAGTGGCGGCACCAGTTGTAGTAGTGGCAGCACCAGTAGTAGTAGTGGCAGCACCAGTAGTAGTAGTGGCAGCCCCAGTAGTAGTGGCTGCACCAGTAGTAGTAGTGGCAGCACCAGTAGTAGTAGTGGCTGCACCAGTAGTAGTAGTGTCTGCACCAGTGGTGGTAGTCGCAGCCCCAGTACTAGTAGTGGCAGCATCAGTAGTAGTAGTGGCTACACCAGTTGTGGTCGAAACAGCACCTGTTAACGAAATAAGTAAGGATTGTTATAAGTAGTTCCTTATTAAACATACAATCAGAGATCCTGGAGAATTATCAAGAACAAAAAAGACAACAACTATATTAATATGCTTCAATATTGATCAATACATTTCTATATTTCACTGGCAAAAATGCAATACAGGATTATGTTTCATACATCTCAATTATTCTTCACAGAAAAAAAAATAAAATAAAAAACTGGCCAGGAAAATTCAGCAATTTATTAATTGAGTTATGTATTACAAAACCTGAAGTTGTACTGTAAGCACCGTAAGTTGTAGTGGTGGCAGCACCAGTAGTAGTAGTGGCTACACCAGTAGTAGTAGTGGCAGCATCAGTTGTAGTGGTGGCAGCACCGGTAGTAGTAGTGGCAGCACCAGTAGTAGTAGTGGCAGCATCAGTTGTAGTGGTGGCAGCACCAGTAGTAGTAGTGTCAGCATCAGTAGTAGTAGTGGCAGCATCAGTTGTAGTGGTGGCAGCACCGGTAGTAGTAGTAGTGGCAGCACCAGTAGTAGTAGTGGCAGCATCAGTTGTAGTGGTGGCAGCACCAGTAGTTGTAGTGTCAGCATCAGTTGTAGTGGTGGCAGCACCAGTAGTAGTAGTGGCTGCACCAGTAGTAGTAGTGGCAGCACCAGTAATTGTAGTGGCGGCACCAGTAGTAGTAGTGGCAGCACCAGTAGTAGTAGTGGCAGCCCCAGTAGTAGTAGTGGCAGCACCAGTAGTAGTAGTGGCAGCACCAGTAGTAGTAGTGGCGGCACCAGTAGTAGTAGTGGCAGCACCAGTAGTAGTAGTGGCAGCACCAGTAGTAGTAGTGGCGGCACCAGTAGTAGTAGTGGCAGCACCAGTAGTAGTAGTGGCAGCACCAGTAGTAGTAGTGGCTGCACCAGTAGTAGTAGTGGCAGCACCAGTTGTAGTAGTGGCAGCACCAGTTGTAGTGGTCGTAGCACCAGTAGTAGTAGTGTCTACACCAGTAGTAGTAGTGGCTGCACCAGTAGTAGTAGTGGCTACACCAGTAGTAGTAGTGGCTACACCAGTAGTAGTAGTGGCAGCACCAGTAGTAGTAGTGTCTACACCAGTAGTAGTAGTGTCTACACCAGTAGTAGTGTTGGCAGCACCAGTTGTAGTAGTGGCAGCATCAATAGTAGTAGTGGCTGCCCCAGTAGTAGTAGTGGCAGCACCAGTAGTAGTAGTGGCAGCACCAGTAGTAGTGGCTACACCAGTAGTAGTAGTGTCTACACCAGTAGTAGTAGTGTCTACACCAGTAGTAGTAGTGTCTACACCAGTAGTAGTGGTGGCAGCACCAGTTGTAGTAGTGGCAGCATCAATAGTAGTAGTGGCTGCCCCAGTAGTAGTAGTGGCAGCACCAGTAGTAGTAGTGGCAGCACCAGTAGTAGTGGCTACACCAGTAGTAGTAGTGTCTACACCAGTAGTAGTAGTGTCTACACCAGTAGTGGTTGTGGCAGCATCAGTAGTAGTAGTGGCAGCACCAGTAGTAGTGGTGGCAGCATCAATAGTAGTAGTGGCGGCACCAGTAGTAGTAGTGTCTACACCAGTAGTAGTAGTGGCTACACCAGTGGTAGTAGTGTCTACACCAGTAGTAGTAGTGGCGGCACCAGTAGTAGTAGTGGCTACATCAGTAGTAGTAGTGGCTACACCAGTAGTAGTAGTGTCTACACCAGTAGTAGTAGTGGCTACACCAGTGGTGGTTGTGGCAGCATCAGTAGTAGTAGTGGCTGCACCAGTAGTAGTAGTGGCTACACCGGTAGTAGTAGTGTCTACACCAGTAGTAGTAGTGGCTGCACCAGTAGTAGTAGTGGCTACACCAGTGGTGGTTGTGGCAGCATCAGTAGTAGTAGTGGCAGCACCAGTAGTAGTAGTGTCTACACCAGTAGTAGTAGTGTCTACACCAGTAGTAGTAGTGGCAGCACCAGTAGTAGTAGTGTCTACACCAGTTGTAGTAGTGTCTACACCGGTAGTAGTAGTGGCAGCACCAGTTGTAGTAGTGGCAGCATCAATAGTAGTAGTGGCTGCCCCAGTAGTAGTAGTGGCAGCACCAGTAGTAGTAGTGGCAGCACCAGTAGTAGTGGCGGCACCAGTAGTAGTAGTGGCTACACCAGTAGTAGTAGTGTCTACCCCAGTACTAGTAGTGTCTACACCAGTAGTAGTAGTGTCTACACCAGTAGTAGTAGTGGCTACACCAGTGGTGGTTGTGGCAGCATCAGTAGTAGTAGTGGCAGCACCAGTAGTAGTAGTGTCTACACCAGTAGTAGTAGTGTCTACACCAGTAGTAGTAGTGGCTGCACCAGTAGTAGTAGTGGCAGCACCAGTAGTAGTAGTGGCTACACCAGTGGTGGTTGTGGCAGCATCAGTAGTAGTAGTGGCAGCACCAGTAGTAGTAGTGTCTACACCAGTAGTAGTAGTGGCAGCACCAGTAGTAGTAGTGTCTACACCAGTAGTAGTAGTGTCTACACCAGTAGTAGTAGTGGCTGCACCAGTAGTAGTAGTAGTGGCAGCACCAGTAGTAGTAGTGTCTACACCAGTAGTAGTAGTGGCAGCACCAGTAGTAGTAGTGGCAGCACCAGTAGTAGTAGTGGCAGATCCAGTAGTAGTAGTGGCTACACCAGTGGTAGTAGTGTCTACACCAGTAGTAGTAGTGTCTACACCAGTAGTAGTAGTGGCAGGATCAGTAGTAGTAGTGGCAGCACCAGTAGTAGTAGTGTCTACACCAGTAGTAGTAGTGGCTGCACCAGTGGTGGTTGTGGCAGCACCAGTAGTAGTAGTGTCTACACCAGTAGTAGTAGTGTCTACACCAGTAGTAGTAGTGGCAGGATCAGTAGTAGTAGTGTCTACACCAGTAGTAGTAGTGTCTACACCAGTAGTAGTAGTGGCTGCACCAGTACTAGTAGTGTCTACACCAGTAGTAGTAGTGGCTACACCAGTGGTGGTTGTGGCAGCACCAGTAGTAGTAGTGTCTACACCAGTAGTAGTAGTGTCTACACCAGTAGTAGTAGTGGCTGCACCAGTAGTAGTAGTGGCAGCACCAGTAGTAGTAGTGGCTACACCGGTAGTAGTAGTGGCAGCACCAGTAGTAGTAGTGGCAGCACCAGTAGTAGTAGTGGCAGCACCGGTAGTAGTAGTGGCAGCACCAGTAGTAGTGGCGGCGCCAGTAGTAGTAGTGGCTACACCAGTAGTAGTAGTGTCTACACCAGTAGTAGAGGTCTAATCAGTAATATCCACAGTGTATTGAGACCGTTAATAGTGGCTACAACTCGGTTGTATTGTTACATCTATTATAGTGGAAGCCCTTAACGTAGTAAATTTGGGACAGTAGTAGTTCAATCAGTATTATGCAACCATAGTATAGTGCAGCAATTAAGTGTGCATACACCAGAGTAGTATCAGCACCAGTAGTGTAATGAGACAGTAGTGTTGGCAGCACCATTACGTAATGGCACACCAAGTGTAATAAGTTGCTTCACAGTGTGTAGTGACACCGTAGTATGTGGCTACACCATATAGTATACACCGTAGTTAGTAAATGCAAGCACCAGTAGTAGTAGTTGGCTTACAGTAGTAGTATGCAGGGACCAGTAGTACTAATGCATCACATAGTAGTGTTACTACCAGTAGTAGAGTGTCTACAACCAGTAGTAAGTAGTGCAGCACCAGTGTATAATGGCAGCACCATAGTATGTCTACATAAGTAGGTGGCAGCACCATGTAGTATGGAACCAGTTGTATATGTACCAGTAGTATATGTCGCACCAGTTAGTAGTAATGGCGCACCATAGAGTAGTCACATCAGTATGTAGTCAGCACCAGTAGAGTGGGACCCGTAAGTAGTGCTAATCAGTAGTATAGTCCACTCGTAGTATAGTCGACAGTTTGTCTAACCATAGTAGAGTCGTCTACCCAGTAAGAGTGATTACCATATATAGTTCTACACCTGTGTAGTTAAAGTATAGTATGGCTATCATAGTGTTCTGCTACAATAAGTTTAATTCCTAACCATAGTTATCAGATCGTAAGATGACACACCAGTAGATATGGCTAACTTATAGTTTACAACAGTTGTAGTTGTCACACATATGTACTACCCATAGTAAGTGGCATCATATTGTGTCTATAAGTAGTTACACCATTAGGTAGTGCTCACATCCGGTAGTAGTATGTCATACACCAGATGTAGTTGCTACACATAGTAGTGTCTACACCAGTGGTGGTTGTGGCAGCATCAGTAGTAGTAGTGGCTACACCAGTAGTAGTAGTGGCTACACCAGTAGTAGTAGTGGCAGCACCAGTAGTAGTAGTGTCTACATCAGTAGTAGTAGTGACAGCACCAGTAGTAGTAGTGACAGCACCAGTAGTAGTGGCTACACCAGTAGTAGTAGTGGCTACACCAGTAGTAGTAGTTGCAGCATCAGTAGTAGTAGTGGCTACACCAGTAGTAGTAGTGTCTACACCAGTAGTAGTAGTGGCTACACCGGTAGTAGTAGTGGCTACACCAGTAGTAGTAGTGGCTACACCAGTAGTAGTAGTGGCTACACCGGTAGTAGTAGTGGCAGCATCAGTAGTAGTAGTGGCTGCACCAGTACTAGTAGTGTCTACACCAGTAGTAGTAGTGGCAGCACCAGTAGTAGTCGTGGCAACACCAGTAGTAGTAGTGGCAACACCGGTAGTAGTAGTGTCTACACCGGTAGTAGTAGTGGCAGCACCAGTAGTAGTAGTGGCAGCTCCAGTCGTAGTAGTGGCAGCACCAGTAGTAGTAGTGGCTACACCAGTAGTAGTAGTAGTGGCAGCACCAGTAGTAGTAGTGGCTACACCAGTAGTAGTAGTGGCTACACCAGTAGTAGTAGTGTCTACACCAGTTGTAGTAGTGGCATCAGCAGTAGTAGTGGCAGCCCCAGTAGTAGTAGTGGCAGCACCAGTAGTAGTAGTGGCAGCTCCAGTCGTAGTAGTGGCAGCTCCAGTCGTAGTAGTGGCAGCAACAGTAGTAGTAGTGTCTACACCAGTAGTAGTAGTGGCAGCTCCAGTAGTAGTAGTGGCAGCTCCAGTCGTAGTAGTGGCAGCTCCAGTAGTAGTAGTGGCAGCTCCAGTAGTAGTAGTGGCAGCTCCAGTCGTAGTAGTGGCAGCACCAGTAGTAGTAGTGGCAACTCCAGTAGTAGTAGTGGCAGCTCCAGTAGTAGTAGTGGCAACTCCAGTAGTAGTAGTGGCTACACCAGTAGTAGTAGTGGCTACACCAGTAGTAGTAGTGGCAGCTCCAGTAGTAGTAGTGGCTACACCAGTAGTAGTAGTGACTTCACCAGTAGTAGTAGTGGCAGCACCAGTGGTAGTAGTGGCTACACCAGTAGTAGTAGTGTCTACACCAGTAGTAGTGGCAGCATTAATAGTGGTAGTGACGTCGTCTGTTGAAGTTGTTGAAGTGACTGTTGTTGTAGCTGCATCACCTGAAATGTTCGCGTTAGCGGTGTACCAATTAAAAAAAAGTTAGCTATAGTCATGTTAGCTATAGTCATGTTATCTATAAGAAAACGACGGATGCAATCATAAATCACTTATTGACCTAATTTGATAAAAAAAATCATTTGATTATGTTCTTTTAAAACCCTCAACTATCTTGGTTAAAGTATCAATCGTATTTTTTTATCAATTAAATTGCAAATAAAATGTTCATTCATTGTGATGGAGGATATGTGTTTGAACGGTTTGTACGAAGACACTTACTTAAGTCGTAATAACGAGATTACTTAACTCGTAATAACGAGATTACTTAACTCGTAATAACGAGATTACTTAACTCGTAATAACGAGATTACTTAAGCTGTAATAAGGAGATAACTTAAGTCGTAATAACGAGATTACTTAACTCGTAATAACGAGATTACTTAACTCGTAATAACGAGATTACTTAAGCTGTAATAAGGAGATAACTTAAGTCGTAATAACGAGATTACTTAACTCGTAATAACGAGATTATCTAAGTTGTATATTTACGAGATTACTTAAGTCGTAATAACGAGATCACTTAACTCGTAATAACGAGATGACTTAACTCGTAATAACGAGATGACTTAACTCGTAATAACGAGATTACTTAAGTCGTAATAACGAGATTAATTATTTTTTGATGTGGTAGTAGAAATCTAATCGGCTTTCATAGTATTCCCTGTACTTAGAAATTAATTTCTTTTACTTTCATTACTTTATCAAGATTTTAAAGTCCAATAGAAAATTATGGTTTACTGTTTAGTCACGTGATCCAAAGACGATCAAGATCAAATACAATTTGTTATAAATGGTTAAACTTTAGGAGTTTCACATGCATACTTCCGACTAACGTGACGTCATTCAACCCCTAGACTTTGACAACGCCCTGCCTACACAATAGAAAGGTGTAGCTCAACTTTCTGTACAGAAGATGTAGATTTTTACGACCATATGTATTTCCACTATTACTGTAAGATTCTCCTGTAAGGCGTTCCCTCCATTTAGACATAGTTAGGTTAAACTAGCTTTATCCATAATCAGGATTTAAAAGTTTGGTCCGGGTTTGAATCATTTATTTCTGCATTATTAAGTCCCACTGACAACAAATAATCAATCAGTGAAAATACGATAAAATACATTAAACAGTATTGAGCAATAGCTACTCCATTAGGCCGGCGGTCCCCTCCTCTAGTTAACCAGTATCGTACTATAACTACGTATACCCCATTAGACCGTCCGTCCCCTCCTCTAGTTAACCAGTATCGGACTATAACTACGTATACCCCATTAGTCCGTCCGTCCCCCTCCTCTAGTTAACCAGTATCGGACTATAACTACGTATACCCATTAGACCGTCCGTCCCCCTCCTCTAGTTAACCAGTATCGGACTATAACTACGTATACCCATTAGACCGTCCGTCCCCCTCCTCTAGTTAACCAGTATCGGACTATAACTACGTATACCCCATTAGACCGTCCGTCCCCGTCCTCTAGTTAACCAGTATCGGACTATAACTACGTATACCCCATTAGACCGTCCGTCCCCCTCCTCTAGTTAACCAGTATCGGACTATAACTACGTATACCCATTAGACCGTCCGTCCCCCTCCTCTAGTTAACCAGTATCGGACTATAACTACGTATACCCATTAGACCGTCCGTCCCCCTCCTCTAGTTAACCAGTATCGTACTATAACTACGTATACCCATTAGACCGTCCGTCCCCCTCCTCTAGTTAACCAGTATCGGACTATAACTACGTATACCCATTAGACCGTCCGTCCCCCTCCTCTAGTTAACCAGTATCGTACTATAACTACGTATACCCATTAGACCGTCCGTCCCCCTCCTCTAGTTAACCAGTATCGTACTATAACTACGTATACCCCATTAGACCGTCCGTCCCCCTCCTCTAGTTAACCAGTATCGTACTATAACTACGTATACCCCATTAGACCGTCCGTCCCCCTCCTCTAGTTAACCAGTATCGGACTATAACTACGTATACCCATTAGACCGTCCGTCCCCCTCCTCTAGTTAACCAGTGTCGGGCTATAACTACGTATACCCCATTAGACCGTCCGTCCCCTCCTCTAGTTAACCAGTATCGGACTATAACTACGTATACCCCATTAGGCCGTCCGTCCCCTCCTCTAGTTAACCAGTATCGGACTATAACTACGTATACCCCATTAGTCCGTCCGTCCCCCTCCTCTAGTTAACCAGTATCGGACTATAACTACGTATACCCCATTAGACCGTCCGTCCCCCTCCTCTAGTTAACCAGTATCGGACTATAACTACGTATACCCATTAGACCGTCCGTCCCCCTCCTCTAGTTAACCAGTATCGGACTATAACTACGTATACCCCATTAGACCGTCCGTCCCCTCCTCTAGTTAACCAGTATCGGACTATAACTACGTATACCCCATTAGACCGTCCGTCCCCTCCTCTAGTTAACCAGTATCGTACTATAACTACGTATACCCCATTAGTCCGTCCGTCCCCCTCCTCTAGTTAACCAGTATCGTACTATAACTACGTATACCCCATAAGACCGTCCGTCCCCTCCTCTAGTTAACCAGTATCGGACTATAACTACGTATACCCCATTAGACCGTCCGTCCCCTCCTCTAGTTAACCAGTATCGGACTATAACTACGTATACCCATTAGACCGTCCGTCCCCTCCTCTAGTTAACCAGTATCGGACTATAACTACGTATACCCCATTAGACCGTCCGTCCCCCTCCTCTAGTTAACCAGTATCGGGCTATAACTACGTATACCCCATTAGACCGTCCGTCCCCTCCTCTAGTTAACCAGTATCGGACTATAACTACGTATACCCATTAGACCGTCCGTCCCCCTCCTCTAGTTAACCAGTATCGGACTATAACTACGTATACCCCATTAGACCGCCCGTCCCCTCCTCTAGTTAACCAGTATCGGACTATAACTACGTATACCCCATTAGACCGTCCGTCCCCCTCCTCTAGTTAACCAGTATCGGACTATAACTACGTATACCCCATTAGACCGTCCGTCCCCGTCCTCTAGTTAACCAGTATCGGACTATAACTACGTATACCCATTAGACCGTCCGTCCCCCTCCTCTAGTTAACCAGTATCGGACTATAACTACGTATACCCCATTAGTCCGTCCGTCCCCCTCCTCTAGTTAACCAGTATCGGGCTATAACTACGTATACCCCATTAGACCGTCCGTCCCCTCCTCTAGTTAACCAGTATCGTACTATAACTACGTATACCCCATTAGACCGTCCGTCCCCTCCTCTAGTTAACCAGTATCGGTATATAACTACGTATACCCCATTAGTCCGTCCGTCCCCCTCCTCTAGTTAACCAGTATCGGGCTATAACTACATATACCCCATTAGACCGTCCGTCCCCTCCTCTAGTTAACCAGTATCGGACTATAACTACGTATACCCAATTAGACCGTCCGTCCCCTCCTCTAGTTAACCAGTGTCGTACTATAACTACGTATACCCCATTAGACCGTCCGTCCCCTCCTCTAGTTAACCAGTATCGTACTATAACTACGTATACCCCATTAGACCGTCCGTCCCCTCCTCTAGTTAACCAGTATCGGACTATAACTACGTATACCCCATTAGTCCGTCCGTCCCCCTCCTCTAGTTAACCAGTATCGGACTATAACTACGTATACCCATTAGACCGTCCGTCCCCCTCCTCTAGTTAACCAGTATCGGACTATAACTACGTATACCCCATTAGACCGTCCGTCCCCTCCTCTAGTTAACCAGTATCGGACTATAACTACGTATACCCCATTAGACCGTCCGTCCCCCTCCTCTAGTTAACCAGTATCGGACTATAACTACGTATACCCCATTAGACCGTCCGTCCCCTCCTCTAGTTAACCAGTATCGGACTATAACTACGTATACCCATTAGATCCGTCCGTCCCCCTCCTCTAGTTAACCAGTATCGGACTATAACTACGTATACCCCATTAGACCGTCCGTCCCCCTCCTCTAGTTAACCAGTATCGGACTATAACTACGTATACCCCATTAGACCGTCCGTCCCCCTCCTCTAGTTAACCAGTATCGTACTATAACTACGTATACCCCATTAGACCGTCCGTCCCCCTCCTCTAGTTAACCAGTATCGTACTATAACTACGTATACCCCATTAGACCGTCCGTCCCCCTCCTCTAGTTAACCAGTATCGGGCTATAACTACGTATACCCCATTAGACCGTCCGTCCCCCTCCTCTAGTTAACCAGTATCGGACTATAACTACGTATACCCCATTAGACCGTCCGTCCCCCTCCTCTAGTTAACCAGTATCGGACTATAACTACGTATACCCCATTAGACCGTCCGTCCCCCTCCTCTAGTTAACCAGTATCGGACTATAACTACGTATACCCCATTAGACCGTCCGTCCCCTCCTCTAGTTAACCAGTATCGGACTATAACTACGTATACCCCATTAGACCGTCCGTCCCCTCCTCTAGTTAACCAGTATCGGACTATAACTACGTATACCCCATTAGACCGTCCGTCCCCCTCCTCTAGTTAACCAGTATCGGACTATAACTACGTATACCCCATTAGACCGTCCGTCCCCTCCTCTAGTTAACCAGTATCGGACTATAACTACGTATACCCCATTAGACCGTCCGTCCCCCTCCTCTAGTTAACCAGTATCGGACTATAACTACGTATACCCATTAGACCGTCCGTCCCCTCCTCTAGTTAACCAGTATCGGACTATAACTACGTATACCCCATTAGACCGTCCGTCCCCCTCCTCTAGTTAACCAGTATCGGACTATAACTACGTATACCCCATTAGACCGTCCGTCCCCCTCCTCTAGTTAACCAGTATCGGACTATAACTACGTATACCCCATTAGACCGTCCGTCCCCTCCTCTAGTTAACCAGTATCGGGCTATAACTACGTATACCCCATTAGACCGTCCGTCCCCTCCTCTAGTTAACCAGTATCGGACTATAACTACGTATACCCCATTAGACCGTCCGTCCCCTCCTCTAGTTAACCAGTATCGGACTATAACTACGTATACCCCATTAGACCGTCCGTCCCCTCCTCTAGTTAACCAGTATCGGACTATAACTACGTATACCCCATTAGACCGTCCGTCCCCCTCCTCTAGTTAACCAGTATCGGACTATAACTACGTATACCCCATTAGACCGTCCGTCCCCCTCCTCTAGTTAACCAGTATCGGGACTATAACTACGTATACCCCATTAGACCGTCCGTCCCCCTCCTCTAGTTAACCAGTATCGGACTATAACTACGTATACCCCATTAGACCGTCCGTCCCCTCCTCTAGTTAACCAGTATCGGACTATAACTACGTATACCCCATTAGACCGTCCGTCCCCTCCTCTAGTTAACCAGTATCGTACTATAACTACGTATACCCCATTAGACCGTCCGTCCCCCTCCTCTAGTTAACCAGTATCGGACTATAACTACGTATACCCCATTAGTCCGTCCGTCCCCCTCCTCTAGTTAACCAGTATCGGGCTATAACTACGTATACCCCATTAGACCGTCCGTCCCCCTCCTCTAGTTAACCAGTATCGGACTATAACTACGTATACCCCATTAGACCGTCCGTCCCCTCCTCTAGTTAACCAGTATCGTACTATAACTACGTATACCCCATTAGACCGTCCGTCCCCTCCTCTAGTTAACCAGTATCGGACTATAACTACGTATACCCCATTAGACCGTCCGTCCCCTCCTCTAGTTAACCAGTATCGGACTATAACTACGTATACCCCATTAGTCCGTCCGTCCCCCTCCTCTAGTTAACCAGTATCGGACTATAACTACGTATACCCCATTAGACCGTCCGTCCCCTCCTCTAGTTAACCAGTATCGGACTATAACTACGTATACCCCATTAGACCGTCCGTCCCCCTCCTCTAGTTAACCAGTATCGGACTATAACTACGTATACCCCATTAGACCGTCCGTCCCCCTCCTCTAGTTAACCAGTATCGGGCTATAACTACGTATACCCCATTAGACCGTCCGTCCCCTCCTCTAGTTAACCAGTATCGGCTATAACTACGTATACCCCATTAGACCGTCCGTCCCCCTCCTCTAGTTAACCAGTATCGGACTATAACTACGTATACCCCATTAGACCGTCCGTCCCCCTCCTCTAGTTAACCAGTATCGGACTATAACTACGTATACCCCATTAGACCGTCCGTCCCCTCCTCTAGTTAACCAGTATCGGGCTATAACTACGTATACCCCATTAGACCGTCCGTCCCCTCCTCTAGTTAACCAGTATCGGGCTATAACTACGTATACCCCATTAGACCGTCCGTCCCCCTCCTCTAGTTAACCAGTATCGTACTATAACTACGTATACCCCATTAGACCGTCCGTCCCCCTCCTCTAGTTAACCAGTATCGGGCTATAACTACGTATACCCCATTAGACCGTCCGTCCCCCTCCTCTAGTTAACCAGTATCGGGCTATAACTACGTATACCCCATTAGACCGTCCGTCCCCTCCTCTAGTTAACCAGTATCGTACTATAACTACGTATACCCCATTAGACCGTCCCGTCCCCTCCTCTAGTTAACCAGTATCGGGCTATAACTACGTATACCCCATTAGACCGTCCGTCCCCTCCTCTAGTTAACCAGTATCGGGCTATAACTACGTATACCCCATTAGGCCGGCGGCCCCCTCCTCTAGTTAACCAGTATCGGGCTATAACTACGTATACCCATTAGGCCGGCGGTCCCCTCCTCTAGTTAACCAGTATCGGGCTATAACTACGTATACCCCATTAGTCCGTCTGTCCCCTCCTCTAGTTAACCAGTATCGTACTATAACTACGTATACCCCATTAGACCGTCCGTCCCCTCCTCTAGTTAACCAGTATCGTACTATAACGACGTATACCCCATTAGACCGTCCGTCCCCTCCTCTAGTTAACCAGTATCGGACTATAACCACGTAACCCATTAGGCCGCCCGTCCCCTCCTCTAGTTAACCAGTATCGTACTATAACTACGTATACCCCATTAGACCGTCCGTCCCCCTCCTCTAGTTAACCA
The DNA here is from genome assembly GCF_902652985.1 of Pecten maximus. Taxonomy (NCBI): domain Eukaryota; kingdom Metazoa; phylum Mollusca; class Bivalvia; order Pectinida; family Pectinidae; genus Pecten; species Pecten maximus. The sequence continues at coordinate 54,703,134 of NC_047016.1, read as the reverse complement.
GTATCGTACTATAACTACGTATACCCCATTAGACCGTCCGTCCCCTCCTCTAGTTAACCAGTATCGTACTATAACTACGTATACCCCATTAGACCGTCCGTCCCCCTCCTCTAGTTAACCAGTATCGGACTATAACTACGTATACCCCATTAGACCGTCCGTCCCCCTCCTCTAGTTAACCAGTATCGGACTATAACTACGTATACCCCATTAGACCGTCCGTCCCCCTCCTCTAGTTAACCAGTATCGGGCTATAACTACGTATACCCCATTAGACCGTCCGTCCCCCTCCTCTAGTTAACCAGTATCGGACTATAACTACGTATACCCCATTAGACCGTCCGTCCCCCTCCTCTAGTTAACCAGTATCGTACTATAACTACGTATACCCCATTAGACCGTCCGTCCCCCTCCTCTAGTTAACCAGTATCGGGCTATAACTACGTATACCCCATTAGACCGTCCGTCCCCTCCTCTAGTTAACCAGTATCGTACTATAACTACGTATACCCCATTAGACCGTCCGTCCCCCTCCTCTAGTTAACCAGTATCGGACTATAACTACGTATACCCCATTAGACCGTCCGTCCCCCTCCTCTAGTTAACCAGTATCGGGACTATAAACTACGTATACCCCCATTAGACCGCCCGTCCCCCTCCTCTAGTTAACCAGTATCGGACTATAACTACGTATACCCCATTAGACCGTCCCGTCCCCCTCCTTAGTTAACCAGTATCGGACTATAACTACGTATACCCCATTAGACCGTCCGTCCCCCTCCTCTAGTTAACCAGTATCGGGCTATAACTACGTATACACCATTAGACCGTCCGTCCCCCTCCTCTAGTTAACCAGTATCGGACTATAACTACGTATACCCCATTAGACCGTCCGTCCCCCTCCTCTAGTTAACCAGTGTCGTACTATAACTACGTATACCCCATTAGACCGTCCGTCCCCCTCCTCTAGTTAACCAGTGTCGTACTATAACTACGTATACCCATTAGACCGTCCGTCCCCTCCTCTAGTTAACCAGTGTCGTACTATAACTACGTATACACCATTAGACCGTCCGTCCCCCTCCTCTAGTTAACCAGTATCGGACTATAACTACGTATACCCCATTAGACCGTCCGTCCCCCTCCTCTAGTTAACCAGTGTCGTACTATAACTACGTATACCCATTAGACCGTCCGTCCCCTCCTCTAGTTAACCAGTATCGGACTATAACTACGTATACCCCATTAGTCCGTCCGTCCCCCTCCTCTAGTTAACCAGTGTCGTACTATAACTACGTATACCCCATTAGACCGTCCGTCCCCGTCCTATTGTTGTAACTCTCTCCAACTTAGCTCGAGTTTCCTCTGACCCTGACACCATGCCTGGTGAAGGGTCAGAGTGCACTACTATATGAAAATGTGGAATTCTCTTCCACCTTTTGGTGTCGCTAAGAATTTGGTGCAAATACAATAAAATCGGGCATGACATAACAGCTACCTAGCTTACATTTATAAATAGATTAGATATGTATTTGCCCCAGAACACCCATTTGATCCTATCTAGGTGTTTTATTCCGTTACTATATTTCATACTTGAATAGACGCCATATTTTAATTGCTGACTATGTAGGGCGCGGGCGGTTTAATTACCCTAATTAGTGCGCGATAGAGCGAAAAGAAAAATACCTTTAATTCTATATATTTCACCGCTTATAATGATGTCTTTCTAAATTAAATATAACATGTTTTGGGAAATAATAAGTTTAGTCTCTTGATTTAAACTATGTAAGTAGAAATACGGTCCATTGCGTTCCGATTCGGGTGGTTAGTCGTACTGTCACTTACAAAATAGCGGGTCAACAGTAAGAAATTTTGACTAGCGTAAAGCGAGGGTCTATACTGACGGAATAAAACACCGAGATGGGACTAAATGGGTGTTCTGGGGTAAATAAATATATCATTTATCCATATATGTAAGGTAGATGTTATGTCACACCCGATTTTATTATATGTGTACCAAAAACACGGTGTTGGAGAATTCCACGTTTTCATATAGTAGTGCGCTGGCCCTACACCAGACATGGTGACAGGGTCAGAGAAAACTCGGGCTATCTCTAACTATATATCACTGAAAAATGAATGAAACTAAATTTGTGTAATCCAGTTTCAATGCTCTTGACAACAGACATCTCAATAAAAATGGAAATAGAACACGGGCTTGTAAGGACGGAGGATCATCGCAAGATAATCAATAAACAGGTAGATATTTAATGAACATCGTTTCGATCAGTAATGCTCTGTGAAACACAGGGTATCCCTCACTTTTCGATAACACACTTAACTATCCTGTACATTAATTGATAACACCATCAATTATCTTGTAAATTAATTGATAACACAGTTAACTGCCCCGTTCATTAATTGATAACACAGTTATCTATCTTGTACATTAATTGATAACACAGTTATCCATCTTGTACATTAATTGATTACACAATCAACTATCTTGTACATTAATTGATAACACAGTTATCCATCTTGTACATTAATTGATTACACAATCAACTATCTTGTACATTAATTGATAACACAATTATTCCAATGAAATATTGCTGTGATAATTGCAGTAGTTGACATTGGTATATCTGTGTGAAATCTTGGTTATAAGGACCGTAGAAACTGCAAAAGCTTTTATCTAATGTCTTTGGTAGTGGCATTAGGTAACGTAACGTAACTGGTCATGAGACGCTGTACTTGCCAAAGTGATACGGACAAAAAATACACAATAAACTGTAAATCAAGCTGTAATAAGAAAATCATTGTTCATCAACTATACTGAACCAAAAGAGCTTTTGTTTTTTATAATGTGTTGGTTGATCTTGATTGCATGTCACTTGTTATGACGGAACGACAATGTATAAACGTTATTTGAGACCGGAAGGTCTTAAGCAACGCAAATAAAAGATTAGAAAAATGTTTATTTGTACATAGATAACGGTAACTTACCAGAATTTAACCAAACAGCACAGAAAACAAGGACACACATATATAAGTCCAAACTGGCCATCTCGTGCCCTGTCAAAAACAAAAACACAGTTATCAGTCAGTACGAAGTAACATTGGAAAAATCAGGTTATACATACTACCTCGGTTTTCATATTGGGAACGTGACCTTACCTGCAGTTTTTATATATTCACATGACGGATGCCAAACTTATCTGAATTATGCTTTAGCTATTTCGGTTGCCTCGGTTCAATATCCTGTAGTATGATTCCAAATCATATTCTTGTTTTTTCACTATGATTACCCCCTCAGAAACATCATATAGTTTCCCGTCAAAAACGTATTGATAAACAATCGTCACATGTTTGGGGAGCCTGTATGTATGTAATTCTCACATAACAGGAGTTCTAACATTTGATGAAATAAAAAGCCTAAACAGCCAGCGCGATTAGTGTAAGTTAATTTTGAATTGTTGTTAATTGACTGACCAGGAGTCCGATAACTCAATATATCTGTCAATAACTGGTAGTACATAATTCCCATTGACCATTACCAATGAAGAGTGACCATTCATGTCCCAATAGGCAACGACACTGGGTCAGCCGCATTAACGAGAAATGTTTCTGTTCAAATTACAGAAGTTTCCAGTTGGCCCTACAATTTGTAATTAAATACTCCCACCCGCTTAATATCACATGTTACTAAAAGCGACATGAATAAGTATCCCCTTTTGTCCGTGTAAGGAGGTTTAGGTCAGGAGCGGACCAGCTGGCTCCCTCCAATATTAACACGTACTTGTTTGGCGTCCAGCAGCTTTGGAGTCGATGGTCGTCCTATGGTAATTATATTATGTGGATGTTCATATAATAATCCGCAATACATCCGCCAGTTCACTTTTCATATTAATGAATAGCATTCACACTGTTTGGTGTTATTGACAAATATGGGTGTTCACACCAAGGGGGTTGATTAACATAGGCGTGGCCTGATAACCCAGTCAGCCAAGACATGAATTTGCTGAATGTTTACATAACCCAGGTATATTTGTTAGATTAGTGATTTTTTATCAAGATGTTAGAAAGTTTAAAATAGTGTATGGGTGACTGAGTAGCGAGTGTTAAAAACCAATGTCATCGTGATAGGTAAATACTGTCTGGGTAACACTATGCTATACTGCACTACATTTTTTCATCTAAATCAATCATAAAAAGCAGTTTCACATTTTCTGCTATAAGAATATATTATCAAAACCGTTTAATTATTGATTAACAAAGCCGTGTTTCATTTCAGTCCTGATGGGAGGATAGATAATTAATTCCAGTGACGCGTTATTTTTCACCTGTAAACCCACAAAATCTGAAGGTATGTTAAGAATTGTATCTGCTGCCCCCATTGCATGATCGTAGGAAGCGACTAAATTTGGGATCTTATCTTTTCTCTTCTTTCTTAACAACTTTCTTCTTCCTAACGTCTCCCTTGACACTGCCTCACTTTTGGCCTTTAGTTGAGCGTTCGACCCTGTGAGGAAGGCTTTGGGTTCTGTCCCCTGGCCGAGACATACCAGAGTCTTTAAAAATGGTAGTTGCTGCTCCTGCTTAGCGCTCAGCATACACGGAGTGGGACGACTGGTTCGCCCGTTGTCAGTATAATGTGACCGGGTGGGGTGTCCTGCTGGGTGTCTTCGGCAGTATGCTTCAGTGAGGTAGCACTATAAATCGGCAAAAGTTCCGGTCTATCACAAGGAGACTTAACACGAACATACCGCAGCCTCCCAAAACACACATACGCACTCAACACACGCATGCATGTCTCACGCACGGGGGGCCGTCCTTAAATGACCTTAGCTGTTAATAGGACGTTAAACAAAATAAACCAAACCAAACCAAACCAGTGTTTCAGTATCTCAGGGATTGTACCATACAAGTGGCCCAGTGTCTTGTTTTTCCTAGTTTTGGATTTCCTACTTTTGCGGATGCGATCTACTGTGTCACCAAAGTACAACAATGCTAAACATGAATGATCAATTGATATCTATAACAGTACAAATGTTTAGGATGTCTAATAAAATCTTAAAAGTAACTGAATAATTATCTATAAAACTCAGTCACATGAACGAGATAAAAAGGTTGTACGAACGAGTTAAAATGAGTTTTTATCCATTTTGATTTCCCGACTCCCCTTCTATGTATTTTTATAATTCGTTTCGGTTCATTATGATTTTCCCAACCTCCCTTCTATGTTTTTCACATTTATTTCGGCCCAGTTTTATTTTCAGACTCCTCGTCTATATTTTCACTGTTTTGGACCCTAGCATCACTGAAGAGATAAAAAAAAAACCGATGAAACAGCTGCTGCACTAGGGAGTTAAATATTCCTTATTCGGCAATTATTTATTATTATATTTATTTATGATATATTATTATATTTATTTATGATATATTATTATATTTATTTATTATATATTATTATATTTATTTATTATATGTTATTATATTTATTTGTGCTAGTTGATTATCTTTGTTACGTTACTATTAGGACTGCAACACATAATGTTTAGTCTTTTCTAAAATCCCAGAAACGTTTTTAAACTAACAAACCAACACGATTTCAGGGTGACTGGTGTGTGTAGCGCCTATTATAAAAATGCTTGTATGTTAGAAATAAATTTAAACAAAATGATACATAAATTGTGATACATGTAAATTGCGAGATTCTTTTGACTAGATATAATGAAATATATTGCTTGTTGATAAGTGATACTATTAAGTATGTTTAGTAGAATGTTTGTTGATAAGTGATACTATTAGGTATGTTTAGTAGAATGTTTGTTGATAAGTGATACTATTAGGTATGTTTAGTAGAATGTTTGATTATAAGTGATACTATTAAGTATGTTTAGTAGAATGTTTGATTATAAGTGCAATCCTGTGAGAAGTTAGGACCATACATTCCCTCGACGACAGGTTGATATTTATATTTCCGTTACACATATTTTTCTGGCATTCAACCTGTTACAGTGTGATCGTATTCCAAAGTCAAATTTCGTTGTCAATGGGACCTGTTCTTGTGACGTCATGAGTACAAAGACCGTTCCCGCCAAAAATATAGTTATCAGCGATTTAATTCAAGCATTTAAATCAATATATTCCGCCGAAAGGCGGAACACATACATTGTTGTGTGTTACATTGATTGGTTGCTGTTTTTTTAATCCGGTAGCACTTTCGTGATGCTGCGACATCAGACAAAATGACGTCATGTAGTGATGACGTCACGACCATTGTTCTTCGTATCAATACACCAATGGGAGATATGTTAGAATTACGATCTGTGATCATGTTTTATTTAATTATTTATTATTTTTCGTTGGTAAGGTAATGTTTTATTTTAATAGTGATAATGCAGGGCAAATGGAAATAAATGTTTATATCTCTCAAAACACAGCCGTGTAACGTCTTCCGCAAACAACACACGGTAATTAAGATTATACGTATGTTATTGAGTACATGTATAAGGATATTGCTTCACCGGTGTAAATGTAATTGTGTGTTGTATGGTAAAAACTATTTAAGTTACGTTTGTATGCACACGCCCTTGATTTATACAGCTCCTGAATGATGTTAGGATTCTAGCATTGATGAGCTTTAACTTTACCTGCTTATCGATGAGAGACATGTGTATTTTGTCCTAATTTTGGGTTATGAATAATACAGTCAATGCCTCAATGGGCGCGGTTGGGTAGCCAAATGTACGTCAATCTTAACAAAATTATTCCAGGAGCGTTTACCACCGGTATTTTATTATGTGCTATTTGTTTATAGACTCTGGGCGCGGTTTTCGTAACTACATTTCGATGGTGATATGATCGCTACAGGTAGACACACCTTACACCATCATTTAACCACAGCAATAAACATGTCTTAGTTGATTAATTCGATTATGACGCCAGCTGACTACATCCTCACAAATGATAAGGAAAATGTCCCACCCCGATATAAACATTCGTCATACTACCCCGATATAAACATTTGTCAAACCACCCCGATATAAACATTCGTCATACTACCCCGATATAAACATTTGTCAAACCACCCCGATATAAACATTCGTCAAACCACCCCGATATAAACATTCGTCAAACTACCCTGATATAAACATTCGTCATACTACCCCGATATAAACATACTATTAATATATATTATAGTACAACGAAATAACTCTATTGTAACAAAAAAAAAAAAAAAAAAAACGAAAACAAACAAAAAACCCACAAACTTCATATTGATGACATCGTAAATCTTGTATATATGAGAGTAAATTTTAAAGGCGTTATCGAATATTAATACATCAAAAGTGTATACATGTACTTCTAATAGAACCTACTGATGCCAAAATAGAAAGGGACGTCCAAGTCTATTGTCTAACATTAAATTGGCCGTATTTAATAATAATAATACACAGTTTAAATTCTACGTATCATCTTGAGCCCCCGGCTCGTTTTCTAACATGGCCTTGTTAAGTATACACGTGTATATTTACACTAGGCGTGGTAACGTCTGGACTGTAGATTGATAGACGAACCAGGGGTCTCAGATGTGTGACACCGTGTTCTCTGAAGGAGAAAGAACCGATCTAGGTAAATCAGAAACGCCCTGTAGTCAACCCTAAACATCGATACTCGTATGGCACCATTACCGCACCATTACAGCACCATTACCGCACCATTACAGCACCATTACCGAACCATTACCGCACCATTACCGAACCATTACAGCACCATTACCGCACCATTACAGCACCATTACCGCACCATTACCGCACCATTACAGCACCATTACCGCACCATTACCGAACCATTACCGCACCATTACCGCACCATTACCGCACCATAACCGCACCATTACCGCACCATTACCGAACCATTACCGCACCATTACCGCACCATTACCGAACCATTACCGCACCATTACCGAACCATTACCGCACCATTACCGCACCATTACCGAACCATTACCGCACCATTAACGCACCATTACAGCACCATAACCGCACCATTACCGCACCATTACAGCACCATTAACGCACCATTACAGCACCATAACCGCACCATTACAGCACCATTATCGTACCATTACCGTTCAATAAGCGCACTCAATTAAACGTTTGAAAAAGATCCTGTATCGGTTATAGATAATAAAGCAACGACATATAGGTTTATTGTCATGAAATTCCAATATTTCACTATCGCAAACCCTTAAAACATTTGATAAAACGAAAGACGATATCTCTTCCGGAACGCCTTGGCCTCGTTTTCCTTGTACTTTTTCAGGAGTCTAGGTCTATATTGTTGTTTGTATTTTTCCCTCATTAAGTTAATTTCGTTATTATGTCTGTATTCTCTGTTGATTTTGAGGTTGAATTACAATTTCGTTATTATGTCTGTATTCTCTGTTGATTTTGAGGTTGAATTATAATTTCATTATTATGTCGGTATTCTCTGTTGATTTTGATATTGAATTATACAATGTAATTTCGTTATTATATCGGTATTTTCTGTTGATTTTGAGGTTGAATTATAATTTCGTTATTATGTCTGTAAAAATTCGTTATTATGTCGGTATTCTCTGTTGGTTTGTCGTGCCGTCAGCGCTGTAGATTTTAACGTCAGACTTTCAGTAGGGATTTAAATACACAAGAGGTACCATCTTACTGAACACTGAGTGACAATCGCAATGAAGTACAAAATGTACTATCTAAATTACTCAAATAAGACTGGCTTAGAAAAGCATTTCCGTATTCACGGGGAATCATCCAGTAGAACGTTTTTAAGTTTCATTAGCCGTGACTCTGTGTTAGCAGTATCAGCACATTATAATTTGTTCGTGAGCTCTTATACAAAACCATCGACATGCCTAATAACAAGCCATACATACAGTAATATGCGTAAACTGTGACATTTCAAATTTGAAATTAAATTCCCATTACGTCACATTGACATGACAGTATTATAAAGTGAATATGATAGTCATTCAATGAAGCCTACAGCTCGCTAAATCGTGGGATCTATGCTAGCTTTCTCGCAAACAGTGGCTGATATAGACACTAAAGAGTTGGTCCTAGTAAATAAGTATAGGTGTTGTCTGAAATAGGTTTGGTATGATCTAAGTGCATGTGGTCACCATAAACAGCATAAGATGTTTGTTTATTTAATAAACATTTAAAATAAGATAAAAGAGCATCTACACACAACTAACAGATAACATGTGACACCAACAAGCTATGGTAGATAATCTAAATCTAGAAAAATACGAACAATAATTTTGGTTCACATTTATTTTCTTTATTACTTTTTTGTTGTTGCTATGAATGGTTTTTATCTCTTCGAGTAAAGAACGATTCATGTGGGTTATCCCTTCCAACTTAATATAACAAAAAATAATATCCCTTTCAACGTAATACTACAACAAGAAATATCTTTAAAAAAGATAAACGGCATAGTTTTAATGCTGGTGGTTATAATGTAAAACTACTGGTGAAATAAGTTAACGAACTACATTTTAATTAATAAATACGCAGTTTCAGCACGGATAACAAAATTATATCAGTTTGAATCATTTTGGTGATAATAGGACTGCAAATGTGTCATTTGAATAGATGCATCCACTTATTCAGCTTGCATTCAATTTAAAAGGGACATCACGATAAACGTTGCAATTTTCACTGAATGTACGCGTTTTGTTCCTTTCCAGTTATGTTTCTGTGCTGTCCCAATGTTCACAGTCAATTTGACCACTCGATTTAGTTGGGAATCCCCCTCTTAATTTAGCGCAGAAATTATTTTTAAATTATTACGTGACTGTTTTGAAATCGTGGCAACACAAACAGACGATAGTTTACAAGGCGATATCTATATTCCGTCTGGGTTAGTTGGATAACGATATTATACAGTGGTTTAAATGTTAAATAACACGTTCTGTATATATTACAGCACACAAATTTATGTGTAAATAAGTGTAAACACTGTTCATATAGTATAGTGACAGTAGCGATGTACTGGTACAGACTGTGTAAATATCACCGAGCTTGTGGAACTATTACAGAGTTTGTGTTAATATTACAGAGTTTGTGTAAATACTAGCCTACCGAGATTGTCATGACCTACTAGCAAACAATCAAGTAGAATACGAGCGGCGTCCGTATTACTGCTGTTTTCATGTTTGAACTGTTACAATCTATTGTACTGCTTCCCAAGTTTAATTCTAGGATTGTGTTTGACCCATTTCCCTATTATTCTCTTCATTGCGGAAGCTGTTATCGTTTCCAACCGCAGTCGATTCACAATGGAAGCCATTTTTGTTTCCATGTGTTTTAGTTTGTTGTGCGCATGCGTTTATCGTATATGTCACACAATTTGCATATTCAGAGTGATAACCTTTTAATAATTGATAATTGATGTTTTTATGTACATACATCATCAAATTCGAATGGTTATTGTTCAGAAGGTTATTTTTTTAAAAGATATACCCAATAATATGATAGAAAATACAAAATAAATATTGGTTTACCGTGAGGTCCCTTTAACTTTGTTTCGTTTTAAACTGTATATCTGCATTTTGCATTGACCGCTACATTGACCAATCACGTACTTCATCTTGACAGAAACGCCACCTGTCGCGTCATATCCGGGGCCAAAACAAAATTAGACGGCTATGCCGAACAAAAAACAATATAAAATATGATTCAGAGAGGAAACTGGTTTTCTCGTGAATTATCTAAAGCGATAGTTATGAGCGGATCTAAAAGTCGCGGCATGTCAGTTCTTATGGAACGCCGACAGGGTCAAAATTCGAACTGCTTATGTTCTTATTTTTATTTGCTATTCCTCACTCCTAGTTATTCTAACGTGATGTTTGTTGTTAGCGAGACTGTTTCATTGTATGTATCTACTTTGTATTCCCGTTTGCCCTAGTCCTTACTTGCTTACGACATAACGCTTCTTTCTTTGTTGCAATCTGAATATTCTAACTTCCAAATGCCATATGATTGTTGTTCTTTTTCTGTATAATTAGCGTTTAACACTATGTTAACCATTTGATTACTGATTCCGTTTACTGTACAGTAGACAGGTGGGGCTGAAAATGGGTATATATTTTTTTTCTGGCACGGATAACTGAGAAATATTACAACTAGAATTGTTGTAGAAAAAATGACTTTAATCATTTCAGCCGTTGAGGAGAAAAACGAAAATAGCTAAAGCGCAAGCTGTTGACCCGATCTCGGGCTCGGCTCGGGATTATAATGTAAATTTAACAGTTACCAACCTACATTAGTGTAACTGGGGTGTCCTCACGTGAATTTAACATTAACAACCTACATTAGTGTAACCGGGGTGTCCTCACGTGAATTTAACATTAACAACCTACATTAGTGTAACCGGGGTGTCCTCACGTGAATTTAACATTAACAACCTACATTAGTGTAACCGGGGTGTCCTCACGTGAATTTAACAGTTACCAACCTACATTAGTGTAACTAGGGTGTCCTCACGTGAATTTAACATTACCAACCTACATTAGTGTAACTAGGGTGTCCTCACGTGAATTTAACATTAACAACCTACATTAGTGTAATTAACCGGGGTGTCCTCACGTGAATTTAACATTAACAACCTACATTAGTGTAACCGGGGTGTCCTCACGTGAATTTAACATTAACAACCTACATTAGTGTAATTAACCGGGGTGTCCTCACGTGAATTTAACATTAACAACCTACATTAGTGTAACCGGGGTATCCTCACGTGAATTTAACATTAACAACCTACACTAGTGTAACCGGGGTGTCCTCACGTGAATTTAACATTAACAACCTACATTAGTGTAACCGGGGTGTCCTCACGTGAATTTAACATTAACAACCTACATTAGTGTAACTAGGGTGTCCTCACGTGAATTTAACAGTTACCAACCTACATTAGTGTAACCGGGGTGTCCTCACGTGAATTTAACATTAACAACCTACACTAGTGTAACCGGGGTGTCCTCACGTGAATTTAACAGTTACCAACCTACATTAGTGTAACTAGGGTGTCCTCACGTGAATTTAACATTACCAACCTACATTAGTGTAACTAGGGTGTCCTCACGTGAATTTAACATTAACAACCTACATTATTGTAACCGGGGTGTCCTCACGTGAATTTAACATTAACAACCTACATTAGTGTAACTAGGGTGTCCTCACGTGAATTTAACATTAACAACCTACATTAGTGTAACCGGGGTGTCCTCACGTGAATTTAACATTAACAACCTACATTAGTGTAACCGGGGTGTCCTCACGTGAATTTAACATTAACAACCTACATTAGTGTAACCGGGGTGTCCTCACGTGAATTTAACATTAACAACCTACATTAGTGTAATTAACCGGGGTGTCCTCACGTGAATTTAACATTAACAACCTACATTAGTGTAACCGGGGTGTCCTCACGTGAATTTAACATTAACAACCTACATTAGTGTAATTAACCGGGGTGTCCTCACGTGAATTTAACATTAACAACCTACATTAGTGTAACCGGGGTATCCTCACGTGAATTTAACATTAACAACCTACACTAGTGTAACCGGGGTGTCCTCACGTGAATTTAACATTAACAACCTACATTAGTGTAACCGGGGTGTCCTCACGTGAATTTAACATTAACAACCTACATTAGTGTAACTAGGGTGTCCTCACGTGAATTTAACAGTTACCAACCTACATTAGTGTAACCGGGGTGTCCTCACGTGAATTTAACATTAACAACCTACACTAGTGTAACCGGGGTGTCCTCACGTGAATTTAACAGTTACCAACCTACATTAGTGTAACTAGGGTGTCCTCACGTGAATTTAACATTACCAACCTACATTAGTGTAACTAGGGTGTCCTCACGTGAATTTAACATTAACAACCTACATTATTGTAACCGGGGTGTCCTCACGTGAATTTAACATTAACAACCTATATTAGTGTAACTAGGGTGTCCTCACGTGAATTTAACATTAACAACCTACATTAGTGTAACCGGGGTGTCCTCACGTGAATTTAACATTAACAACCTACATTAGTGTAACCGGGGTGTCCTCACGTGAATTTAACATTAACAACCTACATTAGTGTAACCGGGGTGTCCTCACGTGAATTTAACATTAACAACCTACATTAGTGTAACCGGGGTGTCCTCACGTGAATTTAACATTAACAACCTACATTAGTGTAACCGGGGTGTCCTCACGTGAATTTAACATTAACAACCTACATTAGTGTAATTAACCGGGGTGTCCTCACGTGAATTTAACATTAACAACCTACATTAGTGTAGCTGTGGTGTCCTCACGTGAATTTAACATTAACAACCTACATTAGTGTAACTGGGGTGTCCTCACGTGAATTTAACAGTTACCAACCTACATTAGTGTAACTGGGGTGTCCTCACGTGAATTTAACATTAACAACCTACATTAGTGTAATTAACCGGGGTGTCCTCACGTGAATTTAACATTAACAACCTACATTAGTGTAATTAACCGGGGTGTCCTCACGTGAATTTAACATTACCAACCTACATTAGTGTAATTAACCGGGGTGTCCTCACGTGAATTTAACATTAACAACCTACATTAGTGTAATTAACCGGGGTGTCCTCACGTGAATTTAACATTAACAACCTACATTAGTGTAATTAACCGGGGTGTCCTCACGTGAATTTAACATTAACAACCTACATTAGTGTAACCGGGGTGTCCTCACGTGAATTTAACATTAACAACCTACACTAGTGTAACCGGGGTGTCCTCACGTGAATTTAACATTACCAACCTACATTAGTGTAACCGGGGTGTCCTCACGTGAATTTAACATTACCAACCTACATTAGTGTAATTAACCGGGGTGTCCTCACGTGAATTTAACATTAACAACCTACATTAGTGTAATTAACCGGGGTGTCCTCACGTGAATTTAACGTTACCAACCTACATTAGTGTAATTAACCGGGGTGTCCTCACGTGAATTTAACATTAACAACCTACATTAGTGTAACCGGGGTGTCCTCACGTGAATTTAACATTAACAACCTACACTAGTGTAACCGGGGTGTCCTCACGTGAATTTAACATTACCTACCTACACTAGTGTAACCGGGGTGTCCTCACGTGAATTTAACAGTTACCAACCTACATTAGTGTAACCGGGGTGTCCTCACGTGAATTTAACATTAACAACCTACATTAGTGTAACTAGGGTGTCCTCACGTGAATTTAACAGTTACCAACCTACATTAGTGTAACTAGGGTGTCCTCGCGTGAATTTAACAGTTACCAACCTACATTAGTGTAACTAGGGTGTCCTCGCGTGAATTTAACAGTTACCAACCTACATTAGTGTAACTAGGGTGTCCTCGCGTGAATTTAACAGTTACCAACCTACATTAGTGTAACTAGGGTGTCCTCGCGTGAATTTAACAGTTACCAACCTACATTAACATTAACAACCTACATTAGTGTAACCGGGGTGTCCTCACGTGAATTTAACATTACCAACCTACATTAGTGTAACCGGGGTGTCCTCACGTGAATTTAACATTAACAACCTACATTAGTGTAACCGGGGTGTCCTCACGTGAATTTAACATTAACAACCTACATTAGTGTAACCGGGGTGTCCTCACGTGAATTTAACATTACCAACCTACATTAGTGTAACCGGGGTGTCCTCACGTGAATTTAACATTAACAACCTACATTATTGTAACTGGGGTGTCCTCACGTGAACTTAACATTAACAACCTACATTAGTGTAATTAACTGGGGTGTCCTCACGTGAATTTAACATTAACAACCTATACACTAGTGTAATTAACCGGGGTGTCCTCACGTGAATTTAACAGTTACCAACCTACACTAGTGTAACCGGGGTGTCCTCACGTGAATTTAACATTAACAACCTACACTAGTGTAACTGTGGTGTCACTTGATGAGAATGTACTCCCTCCTGTGCATTCAGCACATAAACGATCATCGCCGACTTTGACTTTGTGACCTTAGAGATGTTAGGGTTACTGATCGTTAAATGGCGACCGACCACACTTTGACTGTATCCTACTGTGCTGTGTGTAGGTCGCCAGCATTAAAGAAATCGGTTACAACGCCAACAGAGGTCATTAACAGATATTGAACCGAGTCCGAAACCTTCATTCTATAAAAACGGAATGATATACTCAGTCACCAAAGCAGAACGGATATTTAGCAGTAGATAGCGCTTTGAACTATTAACTAAGTCGAGGGGAGCCTATTTTACATACACTGTGTACATTTTATATTTCCTAATCCTAATACAAAATGCGAAATGACACCAATGATTTTGTAGCAGAATAAAATTCCCATTTTTATCTCAAACACCCATTTGAATATCAAGCATATTGATATACTCTGTGTATCTCCTATTGTTCGTGGATTCAACACCTGGTGTTCTGCAAGTTTTATTATTAACAAGCTCCTTGTTTGAATGAGTTTCGATGTAAATAAGGTTTAACTTCTGTAAACAATATGTTATAATGGAGTTTTTTTTATCAGTTTCAATACGTGCCCCGCTTGTATAATTACGTTTTAAACCTGACACCGACGTATATTAACATCGGACCACATATTATACAATAAAACAATTAAAGAAGTAACTCCCGTCGTCATATTTTTAGGTATTTCATGTCGCAGTGCTATCAACAAAGTTTCTCGCTGCTAACTGTAAGTCTTCACTTGATTGGTTTGTTTGTTTTTATTTTTAAAACGTCCTATTAACAGCCAGGGTCATTTAAGGACGTGCCAGGTTTTGGAGGTGGAGGAAAGCCGGAGTACCCGGAGAAAAACCACCGACCTACGGTCAGTACCTGGCAACTGTCCCACGTAGGTTTCGAACTCGCAACCCAGTGGTGGAGGGCTAGTGTTAAAGTGTCGGTACACCTTAACCACTCGGCCACTTGAACCAGACATGATATTATCAATAGGTAAACAATCTAGAGCTAATTATGTAAATCGTGACTTGAACCAGACCTATCGGTATTGTTTTATTTACAGTTTTGTCAATTATCATTCACAACAACAGTCTGTGACCGTTTCTCTCCTCACTTTCAATTTGTTAATGTTATGTATTGCTAGGATATGGTATATCTGATGACCGGGTGGTATATCTGATGACCGGGTGGTATATCTGATGATCGGGTGGTATATCCGATGATCGGGTGGTATATCTGATGATCGGGTGGTATATCTGATGATCGGGTGGTATATCTGATGATCGGGTGGTATATCTGATGATCGGGTGGTATATCCGATGATCGGGTGGTATATCTGTTGGTCGGGTGGTATATCCGATGATCGGGTGGGATATATCGCTATGATATGGTATATCTGATGATCGGGTGGTATATCCGATGATCGGGTGGGGTATATTGCTATGATATGGTATATCTGATGATCGGGTGGTATATCTGATGATCGGGTGGGATATATCGCTATGATATGGTATATCCGATGATCGGGTGGTATATCTGATGATCGGGTGGTATATCTGATGATCGGGTGGTATATCCGATGATCGGGTGGTATATCTGATGATCGGGTGGTATATCTGATAATCGGGTGGTATATCTGATGATCGGGTGGGATATATCGCTATGATATGGTATATCTGATGATCGGGTGGTATATCCGATGGTCGGGTGGTATATCTGATGATCGGGTGGTATATCTGATGATCGGGTGGGATATATCGCTATGATATGGTATATCTGATGATCGGGTGGTATATCTGATGATCGGGTGGTATATCTGATAATCGGGTGGTATATCTGATGATCGGGTGGGATATATCGCTATGATATGGTATATCCGATGATCGGGTGGTATATCTGATGATCGGGTGGTATATCTGATGATCGGGTGGTATATCCGATGATCGGGTGGTATATCTGATGATCGGGTGGTATATCTGATAATCGGGTGGTATATCTGATGATCGGGTGGGATATATCGCTATGATATGGTATATCTGATGATCGGGTGGTATATCCGATGATCGGGTGGTATATCTGATGATCGGGTGGTATATCTGATGATCGGGTGGGATATATCGCTATGATATGGTATATCTGATGATCGGGTGGTATATCTGATGATCGGGTGGTATATCTGATAATCGGGTGGTATATCTGATGATCGGGTGGGATATATCGCTATGATATGGTATATCTGATGATCGGGTGGTATATCCGATGATCGGGTGGTATATCTGATGATCGGGTGGTATATCTGATGATCGGGTGGTATATCTGATGATCGGGTGGTATATACACAGGGACTGAATGAGTCTACATTTGTGAATAGCATCTACTCCCCAATTCACATCTCAGCGGTTCACAATATGAGTTACTCAATGTTAATTACTAGCCGTGTCGCTGCCATCGGTCCTAATATTACAACAAAACAACTCACTCAACCACATGTCAGATATGATACACAAAAACATGATAACATGACACTTTATCGCTAATATACATATTTATGTCCATGGTGCATGGGAAACGTCTCCGAAAAAAAGTTACAATGTATATAAATCACCCAAAATCCAACTGCTGCAACAGTGGCAGTATGAAGGCTTGATGGGCATTATATCAAGTTTTAAAATCCCGATGGGCGTTATATCAAGTTTTAAAATCCTGATGGGCGTTATATCAAGGTTTAAAATCCCGATGTGCATTACATCGAATTTCAAAGTCCCTATGGACATCATGTCAAGATTTAAAACCCAATGGGCATTATATCAAGGATTAAAACACATTTCTAGGGTACATATGACAGAAGTCTGGGGACATTCCTAGGATACAGATAATGCGTCTGAAAGAATCCGGGTTTTAGCGTACGAACAAGTCCTTTACTATTCAATTTAATAGTTTTCGACTTAATGACCATTTTGTAGGGTTACGGTAGATCTACAAGTTCGTACATTTTTTGGGGTCACCCGAGGTCGTCTCAATCGAATATTTTCCTTCCTTACCATGACAAAGTGGCGATGGCCTGATGTCAACTGTTCTATCGTCGTGTCTTTTGGTGACTGTCGTGGGAGAATCTAAGGTTATGTAGTCCCTGTGTAGAACATACGACACCAGGGGAGCAATCACGCCGCTTCTTTACTGGATGTCGCTAGAATAGCACTACAGTGACAATGTAACTATGTTATCATAATACGTCACTTCACCAACATAGATCGCAATTGTCGATTGGCGCGCTGTGCGTCGTGAACGGATTATGTAGTCAATAAGTACCATATGAAATAAAGTAAAATTGACGGATCGGATAGGAATTTTACACCACCCATCCATGTATGTAACTTGTCGAAATGGTAGCTTGTTTTTATTTTACTTTGAACGATACGGAGAAAATCGGTGAATTTACTCATTTTTTTTTATCCAAGAGACATTTTTATCTTAACACTGAATACTTGATATTAAATATGATTTTGATGTTGAAATATGTTTCAAATACCATCAAGTAAAATCAAATGGTATTAAGAAACATAATAAAATATCAATATACACATTCTTCGTGTTTCAAACTCCGAACTTTCGGGTTGCTGAGCGGGACCCCTTCTACCATTTGAGTTGAGCGGACTTACTAAAATGTGAGGTTTATGTTATCAGTTAAAATCGGTCTTATTAATGCGAAATCAAAACATTTCATAAACTACGTTTTATTAAAAAAAAATTTCGATGCCAGCCCATCGGCGGACCACATTTTATGAATAGGATCTAAGTTTTCTTTATAAAACAGAATAAAATGAGACATTGTAAAAGTTGTTCTTCCGATGCGCTTTAAGTCAAAAATGATTTGAATGCGGGAAGACCCCCTCGAAAGGTACGGTCATTTAATGAAATATCCATTACAATTAACAAACACGTTTTTCGCATTTGCATTCAAAAATTGAGTTTTTAACAATTTATTTATTTATTTTTTGAAAACGGCCACTATTAGGTCAAAACAGGTCAATATGCGCCATACCTCTTTCTTGGCTCTTGACTTAAGTGCATGCGATTCACATAAGCTCGTGTCTTTCATGTTTCACGTATGTTCGCAATGCTTGAACTTGATTTTCAAATAATTAACCATATTGCCAGCAATAGCGAATGTTGAAGCCACTATTGGGATATACGTACAGTCAAATACAGTTTTCCGATAAGAAAACTTGAAATTCCGATTATTTTCGTGAAGGACATCTGTAAACCTGGGGTCTTCTTCTTAGACAAGTATAAGCAGTTCCTTACAATATATCATTCGATAAACATATATTCTATTTTATATTAACTTACCTTATAGCCGGATAAATATTCCAATAATAGAATTTCCGTTCTGGTACGAAAGTCGAAATGTTAGATTTCCACAGCAAACATTGTTCCCCTGTAGAAAGTTATTAATTATCCTTATTGGCGAAAGGCAGACAGCAATATTAAATACGAAACTGTTTTATCGAAAGTGTTCACCTAACAAATTTTATTTAATAGTGTTTAAAATTCGGACTATCATGCTAAGTTAGGGGTCCTTTGCGAGAGTAGGCGTGTCACGCTATCCCGCCATGCGTGGAATTTAGTTTTCTTCGATACCAAAGAATAAACAACCGACTGAATTAAAGTCTCGAACTTTTCATTCGCTACCCTGAAATGATGCGTTACACCCAGCTGTTACGCATGGCTGAACAAACAGGGGTGTAGTCCTTATAGAATGAACTCATGGTACCCACAGAAAAGACACCCAACTGTCAATTCAAATAAAGGTATGTCACTTTTATTTACATCACAACCTCAAATGTCGCGAAGAAGATCGACAGAAAATATTGTGTATCGGACGAGACACTGAAAGTTGAACAGTGAAAAAAGTTAATGCCTGTGTAAAAAAGGGAGAAAATAGCAACACGAAATCAAACTACCTGGTTATATAATATCCGAGATCATTAACGCGTAGGATATGTGCTACCTCTGATACTGACGGTAGGAATTGGACATTTTTGCCACGGTTCATTGGAGAGATGATTTGAAATCTTTTCTATTCAATTCATTTATTACGTGAAACCTTTCGGTTTATCAGTACAAATATATAAGGTACATACACGACAGTTTATGATATAAAATACAGACAAAATATATCTCACCATCCCACATAGACCTCACAGGAATCTGAGAATTAGTTACAGTCTACAGTAACGTTCGGTAATGATGACACTCCTCGGTGTTCATAGTCTATTACAAACAATGGTCACTAAAGAACGTCATTTTAACGAATTTGTATCTGTTCTAACCGAAATAACATGAATTTTAAAACAGTAAGTGCAAGCTTAAATTATCATTAGGATATTGCCTTTGATAAAGCTTCTTTTGTTAACGAAGAGTGCCAAATATTGATAAATAAAGATTGATTTAACTGGACTGTTAAAAAATACATACCCGGTTTCTGAAATATAATAGAAATTCCGCATAAGCTGTTCTGAATAAGGAGAAACTTGTGGCAGATGAAAAGACGTAGATATCACGTGATTTGTAGAGACATATATACAAACGATGTATTGCAGACCCATTATTAGGTATATCGTTTCAAATTTTATCACGCATGCTGTCCCCTTACCGGGAGTAACTTGATCAGTGTCAAATGTATCCTAGAGGGTCCCAGTTTCATTAAGGTCCCTTAACTTAAAATCGACCATAAGAAAACATGGTTGGATTAAACAAAAAAACTAAGATAGGGACTTTCCTAAATTTTCCTTGGATTTAAAGAAACAAGTGGATTACATTTATCTACATTAAAAAGCGTTCCGATTTCAATGTGTTAAACTAGTCAATTTTTCATATTCTATCAACGATTGCTCTGATACAATCTGTTCATGATAACGTAAGTGACGAAACTGCCAACTACTTTAGACTATTCACAAACACTAATTAAGAAGGAAATAAACACTAATTAAGAAGGAAATGATGGAAAAAAATGTAATGCCATTTTTACTATATCGCAGCTGATATAGAACCAGCGTCAACAAAGGAATCATCGCTCCAACCAGCCCTCTTTAATGACACGTTTGGGTCTGATGTAGATACAGCCATCTCGTATACTGTCGATGTAGATACAGCCATCTTGCGTATACTGTCGATGTAGATACAGCCATCTTGCGTATACTGTCGATATAGGTACAGCCCTACTGCGAAATGCATTCTAAAATATCCAAGTATAAATATGTCACCGTTGTCCAAATTAAGACGAACAGCTTCTTTAGTTAGTGTTTTGCGAGATTTCTGAAGCAAGGCTAGTTCCGTCCGGCCTCAGGGACTGTGTCATAGTATTCCGGTCATCGCACAGGTTTTTGTTGCCAATTTCATCTACCTGATACCAGGGTCAACATAGCTGTGTGGTCCCAGGGACCTGTACCTATAGCTGTGTGATTACAGGGACCTGTATTGGTAGTTTTATGGTTACAGTGACCTGTACCGATATTTTTGGGGTTACAGGGACCTGTATTGGTAGTTTTGGGGTTACAGTGACCTGTACAGATAATTTTTGACAGGGACCTGTACCGACAGTTTCGGGGTTACAGGGACCTGTATTGGTAGTTTCGGGGTTACAGTGACCTGTACCGACAGTTTTGGGGTTACAGGGACCTGTATTGGTAGTTTCGGGGTTACAGTGACCTGTACCGATAGATTTGGGGTTACAGGGACCTGTATTGGTAGTTTTGGGGTTACAGTGACCTGTATTGGTAGTTTTAGGGTTACAGTGACCCGTATTGGTAGTTTTGGTGTTACAGTGACCTGTATTGGTAGTTTTTGGGGTTAGTGACCTGTATTGGTAGTTTTAGGGTTACAGGGACCTGTATTGGTAGTTTTAGGGTTACAGTGACCTGTATTGGTAGTTTTTGGGGTTAGTGACCTGTATTGGTAGTTTTAGGGTTACAGTGACCTGTACCGACAGTTTTGGGGTTACAGGGACCTGTATTGGTAGTTTCGGGGTTACAGTGACCTGCACCGACAGTTTTGGGGTTACATGGACCTGTATTGGTAGTTTTAGGGTTACAGTGACCTGCATTGATAGTTTTTGGGGTTACAGGGACCTGTATTGGTAGGTTTGGGGTTACAGGGACCTGTATTGGTAGTTTCGGGGTTACAGTGACCTGTACCGATAGTTTTGGGGTTACAGCGACATGTATTGGTAGTTTCGGGGTTACAGTGACCTGTATTGGTAGTTTTGGGGTTACAGTGACCTGTACCGATAGTATTGGGATCACAGTGACCTGTATTGGTAATTTTTGGGTTAAAGTGACCTGTACCGATAGTTTAGGGGGTAAAGTGACCTGTATTGGTAGTTTTAGAGTTACAGTAACCTGTACCGATAGTTTTGGGGTCACAGTGACCTGTATTGGTAGTTTTGGGGGTAAAGTGACCTGTATGTGAAGTTTTGGTGTTACAGTGACCTGTACCGATAGTTTTTGACAGTGACCTGTATCGATAGTTTTGGGGTTACAGTGACCTGTATTGGTAGTTTTGGGGTTACAGGGACCTGTATTGGTAGTTTTAGGGTTACAGTGACCCGTATTGGTAGTTTTGGGGTTACAGTGGCCTGTACCGATAGTTTTGGGGTCACAGTGACCCGTATTGGTAGTTTTGGGGTTACAGTGGCATGTATTGGGGTGGATACTTATCGTAATGTTATCATAAGGATTCCTATTACACTGTTGTCAAATAATTATAACTTGACTGCGATCCAAAAGTTTGTCCAGTATTTAATTGACCGTTTATTTTTAACTAATAGATGTATACTAGTTAATATCAATGACAATATCACCTGTATGGAGGATGTTCAGGACAGAAAGACATACTGTCAGATAGTAAAGGGAACTCATAATCATGACATTCCATATAAATCAGTCTGATCAGACCAGTTTTTTTTTATTAATTAGCTTTTGGAAATAATAAAATGTCAACACAACAGAACTGATGTTAAAGACTGTGCGTTACTTTATACATATAAATGACTCAAAACACTGCCATTAAATTTCTATTTTAATTTTCATATGAAAACTGTTTTCAACCGATTCATGCTAAAATTTTAACATACATCAAATTAGATTTTTGGACACAATAAACATGTTATTGCAATAATTTTTCATAACATATAATTCTGATTGAAATGATAGGTCTCATTTGTATAAACCTAATAATTATAATTCAAATGATATATCTCATTTGTATAGATTTATCTACATATAGCCTGAATGAATTTCAATACTGCACCATGTAGTCATAAGATAGAGGAATTAGAAGTGTGTTCGTAATCAGAAAGACCTTACATACTGGTACTAGACAGATGTATCTTGTAGCCTTAACAAATTTTATAAAATAAATGTAAATATAACGAGGCCCATGGGCCTTAACGGTCACCTGAGATTTGAATATTTCAGTTAATTTAATTGACCCTTTTTGAACCCACCCATCAGCCCCTAGGGGTCAGTCAGGGCCAACAGGTGTATACCATTAAGCTGTCATCCAATGCTGATAATGTTAACAAAGTTAGAATGAATTCCGATAGAAATCAAACAAATAATAGTCAAAAATGTGATTTCCCTATATAAACTATAGTAAAATCTACCCCCTCCCCAGGGGCAAACCTGTGACCCCAGGGTCATGAAGTTC
Source organism: Pecten maximus (assembly GCF_902652985.1). Classification (NCBI taxonomy): domain Eukaryota; kingdom Metazoa; phylum Mollusca; class Bivalvia; order Pectinida; family Pectinidae; genus Pecten; species Pecten maximus. The sequence continues at coordinate 54,679,368 of NC_047016.1, read as the reverse complement.
ATTACATTAGTAAAGCACTATAAGACCCTTCCACCTATGAAGAGTATTTGATTCTGTCTTAATTGGGTCTTGAGAAGAAGATCTTTGAAATTTCAGTCTATTTGACCCTTTTTAGCCCCGCCCATTAGCCCCTGGGGGTCAGTCAGGGCCAACATGTGTAAACCATCAAACTGCCATCACAAGCTGATAATGTTAACAAAGTTAGAATGAATTCCAATAGAAATCCAACAAATAATAGTCAAAAATGTGATTTCCCTATATAAACTATAGTAAAGTGTACCCCCTCCCCAGGGGCAAACCTGAGACCCCTGGGTCATGAAATTCACATTTTTGGTAAAGCACCTTAAGACCCTTCCATCTATGAAGAGTGTTTGATTCCACTATATCTGAGAGTAGAGAAGAAGATTTTTGAAGTTTTAGTCAAATTGAACCTTTTTAACCCCGCCCCTCAGGCCCCTTGGGGGTGGGGACCATATAATTCACAATTTTGGTTGACCTTTAGCCATAGAAGCTTCCCGCCAAATTTCATTGAATTTGGTTTAGGGGTTTTGGAGAAGAAGTCGAAAATGTAAATTGTTTACGGACGCACGACGCACGCCGGACGACGACGGACAAAAGGGGATTAGAATAGGTCACTTGACTCAGGTGACCTAAAAATGCTTCAAACAACATTGGAGGTCTATCAGCTATACATATCACGACACATGTTAGAATCACGACACATCTGTGTAACAATGCTATATATATGTGGATCGTAATTTCTCACACACTTCACAGGGTTATCCAACGGTTGCTAGGGAAAAGATAAATTGATCTTACACAGGGGGTTAAGACAACTGGCACATGCTATATGCTCCCAGTAACTTAACATCATCTTTTTACGTTGAGTGACCATGTCGTAAAGAATGATGTCATACATTTTGACATTCCACGGAGCATTGAAGATGGTGCGATGAAAACTTTTAGAAAAACTTACGTTTGGTTGCAAGTATGTGAGAAAAATAATCGATCATGGGTCTGTTCCGCGAATAAGGATATCTCAACCCTCGTGTAAGAGTTTGGCTGGCCAGCACTCGACAAGCCTCGTACTGACTGGCCAAACTCTTACACTCGGGTTGAGATATCCGTGTCCACGGAACAGACCTGTGATAGATTCTATTAATCCATGTATTAAAGATATTCCTCTCTGACAAGAAATCAAGTTTACACATGTATACAGTGTACTGACTTTCTGGTACATCGGCTATCATGGTACAGTAAATAGATCCATCAGCTATCATGGTACAGTAAATAGATCCATCGGCTATCATGGTACAGTAAATAGATCCATCGGCTATCATGGTACAGTAAATAGATCCATCGGCTATCATGGTACAGTAAATAGATCCATCGGCTATATAATGGTACAGTAAATAGATCCATCGGCTATCATGGTACAGTAAATAGATCCATCGGCTATATCATGATATAGTAAATAGATCCATCGGCTACCATGGTACAGTAAATAGATCCATCGGCTATATCATGATATAGTAAATAGATCCATCGGCTATATCATGATATAGTAAATAGATCAAGTCTGTATTTGGACTTATTCATGTAGGTCTAATTAGATTGTTTCTAAAATATGAATATTACTTAAAATTCTAACTGTTATAACAAACAGAAACAGTTCAACCATAATTTTCATGGAAAAGACACTATACAGTGTACACAGTAAACAATTATCTACACTTGTCAACATCACTGCCCTATCCATAATGTATTGGGTGTATACATCAATCCAATTTTCATGAAAACCTCAAATTTTTGAAGCATCGTCTTTTAAGAAAGAACGATATCCAGGTGTACTGGTATTTAATTACTGGTGAGAGATACGAATCTCTTGGATAATCTAATATTAATATAAAATGTTTAGGTAATATTCAACCTTGTAAATAGTGACTTTATGTTACCATATATCTACATCCAACACTGTTCAAGTCAACAAATCCCATAAAACAAATAACAGAAATGCCATTAAACAAAACTAGTGGGGAGAAGCCCAGGTCACCATTTCACTGTTTACTGAACTTCCTTCCTCTTGACCCACAACAAACCTATTTGTGGAAGTTTTCATTAGCCCACACTATACCACTATTTGTCAAATTTTCTCCAGACACACCACACTGGTATTCATTGAAATTTCTCTTGACACATGTATACTGGTACGTATACCACATGCATGATATTTGTACTGGTACTTATTGAATTTTTTAAAGATACTCTACGCTGGAATTTTCTGAAGACACACTATACACTGATGTTTGTTGAATTTTGTAAAGACAAAACTACACTAATATTTGTTGAATTTTGTCTAGACACACTACACTGGTATTCATTGAATTTTCTCTAGACACACTTCACAGGTATTTGTCAAATTTTCCTGATATCTGTGGAAATGTCTGAACACCTGGCGTTAACGTTGTGGCCAGACCAAACACCAACTGTTAGTAATGAAACATCAACTGTTAGGATATACATAGGTAAGTAATGTTCAGGCCAATGGAAGCTTTGGCTATTGTGTCAGCTGTACAATTTGTTTATTCAAAATTTATTCCACTTTACCCAAGAATGCTTCAGACCAAATTTGGTCATATTCATACTCATTCATGATTTTTAGAAAAGTTGCTAGACTGATGACCGACATAGAAGCTGTACCATGCTATTAACTCACTGGCCCTTTGTGCCAAGTGAACTAATAAAGAAAGTGTTGGCGCCAGTGGAACCTCAAACTTTTGTGAATCTTGCAGTTTTCATATATCACTATCAGTTGTTGTGGTGACCACCTGCTCAGCAGGCATGTAATCAGGCTGACAGGATATGTGGACAATGTACTCTGCTGGTGTAGAGTCATACTCAACCGAGTACGGCTGCTCAGTTGTAGATACATACTCTGTGTGACTAATACCATACTCTTTAGTATCATACTCAGTCTGTTTAGGTAAGTGGTATTCCACTAGCTTATCGGGTGAACTGTAATCGACTTGTTGTGGCGATTGGTGCTCAACTTGCTTAGGTGAATGGTGTTTTGTTTGTTCAGGTGTGAGGTGCTCCCCTTGCTTTGGTGTCCCAGACAAATCGGTGTGGTATTCAGTCTGTTTCATAACCACATACTGAATGGCATGTGCTTGTTTTTCCTCCAGTTGTCCTTTGTCTTCTCTTTTCTGGGAGACTTGGTTTGAACCAGTGGCACCATCCAACTGTGATGAACCAACCACAATAATCTTTGTACCAAGCCTCTGATTGACATTCCCATCAGAACGCACTACATTGCTGTTATAAACCTCCGAAGCTGCAGACTTTTCCTTCTTCACGTCTGCTTCCGAGGCTTGATTCGAATGATGTTTCTTCATGTGAAGAGTGATGCCACGTTCGTGTTTGAATGTGATGTTACATATATCACAGGTACTTTGTGTAGGACTTTGATGGGCTTTGCGATGTTCCTTGAGCTGAACGTTCCAGGCCGAGGCATAGCTACACTGGTCACATTTGTAAGGCTTCTCCCCAGTATGTGTTCGCATGTGACTCTTCAGCTGATAATCCTGGACACAGGAAAAGTCACACAACTGACATTTAAATGGATGGACTCCTGTGGAAAAATGTTTTAAATAATAAATTACTGTACTAATATATATGAGTGAGCTGATTATCTCCGAGATAGTTACTGTAATCAATCCATATTATAACTGTAACCTCTTGAAATGTCATTTAGTTCATGATATCCTATATATTCTGCAGCTGTGAGTTTATGATTTACAATTCTGTAACTAGCTTAAATAGTTACAATAGCCATTTAACTTATGACAAACTATATATATATATTCTATATTTTACATTTCTACTCATGAAAATTATGACATACAATTTATTATTCTATCATTTAATATAACTTTGGTATATATAATTCAATATTTTATGATTCTATATAGCTTATGATTTATAATTCTAATTGTCTTTTTCAATAGTAGGTGTGTAGTATATTTATCTGTGTGTCCCATCCTGTGGTGTTTGATGGCCTAGACTGTGTTGAGATAGTTTGAGGGGAGAGAACTCCTGTATTGACGTGTGTCTCATCCTGTGGTGTTTGATGGACTGTGTTGAGTTTAAAGGGAGATAACTCCTGTATTGACTTACCTGTGTGTCTCATCCTGTGGTGTTTGATGGACTGTTTTGAGTTAGTTTAAGGGGAGATAACTCCTGTATTGACTTACCTGTGTGTCTCATCCTGTGGTGTTTGATGGACTGTGTTGAGTTAGTTTAAGGGGAGATAACTCCTGTATTGACTTACCTGTGTGTCTCATCCTGTGGTGTTTGATGGATTGTGTTGAGTTAGTTGTGAAGGAACAGACTTCACACTTGTGGCTGTGAATCTTGAGATGTACGGTCTCCATATGCTTTTTCATCCCTGCCCGAAGAACTATCTTCCCACAAACTTCACATGGGATCTTGTTTCCCTCAGTTGAAGACTTCTCTCTACATTTTGTCCCTTTTATATGACACTGAAGTCTGTCCTGACCAAAGAAAAATTCACCACACTTTTCGCACTGCGCTGCCAGTTCTGGATGTGCTACTATGACATGTTTTTTCTTGTCAGCACGGCAGCTAAAATATTCAAGACACTTCGTCTTCGGGCACTTATACGGTTTCTGGTCATGTTTTTTGGCCAAGTGAACCTGAAGGCTTCTATGTGTGTAAAACTGTTCTGCGCAAAATTCACAGGTGTAGAACTTCTCAATGTGATTATCGACTCGGTGGTGAAACAATAAAAGTGGTCTGCTGAAGGTCACTCCACAATCAACGCATGTCAAGAGACCCTGAAGATGTTGCTTGATGTGATTCTCCATCGAGGCTTTGTCCGAGGCATTGAATTGACCATCACAGAGTTTACAGGTATACCTGTAGTAGGATTTTTGTTCCAAGTCTACATTTCTATCCTTCTGACTTTGTGAAGTGAACATTGTCAACTCATACTTGTCCTCATGGTCTTCCAACTTAACAGTCACATCCTCACATTTTTGTATAGCACTTCTGTAAATTTCTCTTAGCTCCTTCAATTGGCGTGCCCTTTCTTTCTTTCTCTCAATTTCTTTTCTTTTAGCCTCTTTTTCCTTAACAGTGAGTTTTTGTTTTTGTTTTATTTTCCAGAAGCCACTCTCATCCCAAAGCAACCTTTTGCGACCTCTTCTTCCTTTTGGTTTAGCATCATCATCCACAATCTCTTCTACGCTCTCCTCTACATTTTCTTCATCATTAACTTCCTCACCGATATCCTCATCATCTGTTTCTGGGTCAAAATCAGGATCATCTTCACCTTTCTTTACAAACCTTCTTTCTTTCTTCTCTGTATCACTGTTTTCACTTTCTACTTCACTATCGTCATCATCATCCTCACATTCATCATCTTCCTCATCAACCTCCATATCATCTTCGCTGTTCTCCAAATCTTCATCACTAATGTCCAATTCAATCATCTTGATGAATGATATGCGATCTTTTCCCTTCAGTCTTGTACTGCGTCGACGACCACTATCTTCATCACTTTCATTCTTTCCGTCTAATTCCTCATCACCACTTTTGCTTTTATCTAATTTATCATCGTTGTTTTCCACAGAATCCTTAGATGAATCATTAGATTTTGTTTGCTTGGTTTTCTTTTTCAGCCTCTCAGTTTCATCATTTTCTGCTGTCGGTTCTGTTAAAGCTGTAGCCGTGTCATTGGTTTCATCAGCTATAGTGACAGTTTTGTCCGCAGTTTTTGTAGAAGATTTTTTTCTACGCTTTTTGTATGGAACACTTGCATCTTCTTCTTCGTTGCTTGTTTCGGCACTCTTGGCCACAGAGACGTTACATACTAGATTTGTTGGTCGAGGTCCTGTTAGGAAACTTTGATCATTCCCATCACTACCACTTTGTCCCCCAGTACCATTTTCATCACCTACATTGTTATCACCATGTTCTATTTTTACACGGACACCACCAACAGATGGTACTGATGTCTGTTTCGAGAGTGACTTGGCCTTCGCAGTCACTTCGATGCTATCTGATCCACATGATTTGCAGAATAGGATATAGTTATCAAATTCTGCAGGTAATTTTTTCCTGTGAAAGAGAAAAAATGAAATTCAAAACAAATATACATGTATTATACAATTTACCAAATTATTTTACTTTGAATGACACACATCTCTTTTGAATATATATTTTTCCCATGCTGTTTTTAACTTTCATCTTATCTTAACTCCGTAGCTATAAAATGCTGGCCTCACTCCGTTATATTTATAGCCATAGCTTTAAGTGATCCAATTTTTTATTTTCTATTCTTTTCAAACAAGATATTGTTTTATGTCAGAAATGCTATAACTATAAAATTTATCAAGATATTTCACAATAAGTATAACAGTACTGTAAAATGTATGCCCCTACTAGTACTCCTGCTTTAATGGAAATGGTAGCTAAACACATATTGTCCAAAGTCAAACAAAAATCTTTGTACCCATGCCACCATTCCATGATCTTGATTCGTTCTATGTATGACTGATTAGATGATCGTCTCTCCCAGTGAATTATTTTACTTTTTGTGTATGAAGAAAGGGACATAACGATTTTGACATAATTTGGTAAGCAACATCTTCATTTGGCAAAACAAAATCATTGCTTTATAAATAATTAACTTTCAATGGCGTGCATGGTATGGAAAGGCAATCTCGGAATTAGAAAATATTAGCTGTGTACATATATATAATATATCAAGAGAGAACAGATCATGAAATGTATATATGTATATTTAAGCAGAAATGTTTCAGATTCAGTTTCAGACATGAGGCCCAGGGGCCCGGCCTGCATCGTTCACCTGGATATTTCAGTAAACAAGGCAACATATATACTACCCTTTAAGTAACATAATTTGAAACTTTTTGAGCTGCATCTCCCAACAATCGCTAAAACTAAATGAGGACTAAATCCTGTCATTCTTAAAAAAAACAATGGGGCCACACCCTCTTTGATACAACATCAGATCTCCTTTGCCAAATGTTTCGGACCAAATTTAATCAAAATTCATTCAGACATTCAGGACTAGAAGGGCTTTAAAGGAAATGTTGACGGAGTACAGACACTGCACCATGGCATAAGCTCACCAGCCCTTCGAGTCAGGCGAGCTAAAAATATATAGGAATTTACACAGTCTATTGAGAGTTTACTACTGGCTGGAAAATGAGTTTATGTTGGTGGATCAAAATGTATCAGTAACGATTTACTCTACATCTTCTCAATCTGACCTATGTATCAATTCAAGTGTCTAACACTTTCCAATGGGTAATAGCTCAGTATGTTATTTCTTATTAAAATATACCACAGCTGATTATGACTTACCGCCTTCGGTCTGCAGATGATGCTCTTAAATGTAACAAATTCTCGTAGCTGCAAATAAAAATGAACACAATGAGAGAAGTCAACACAGGTACCATTTATATAAAATGTTACAAACAATACTAGTTGTTTTTGTGCATCAATCTAATTTTGAATTGTGTGATTTTTTCATATTTATTCTTTTCTTTTGAATTCACCGCCATTTAATTAGGGTAAATAGTACCTCGATCTATAACAATAATTAATATACTTTATATACAGGGCTAGAAAAAACCCAGGTCCGATAGTCGGTACATGTTATTGGTGATTACTTGCCCAATAGATATATATATATATATATGGAAGTAAAAATTTTCAAATGAACTATTTATTTTTGCCTTGATATGTTACTGAAGATTTAAGTTAAACATTAGTAAATTTTTAAAAATTTTACTATAATGACAATTGATACCAGCAATAAAACTGAGAAAGCATGCACAGAGTCATAAGGAACATTTTACTCCTATTGACCTGCATACAATCAGTAACTACCCCCAGACGTTGGTGCAAGATATAGTTAAGCCCGAGTTTTCTCTGGCCCTACACCACGCCTACACCAGACGTGGTGACAGGGCCATAGAAAACTCAGGCTAGATATAGCTGAATGGTGTAGTCCCACATATACACTGTCACATTTCATTACTACTTAACTGCATCATAACCTAACTCTAAAATTTGTAAATGACAGCAATTACTATCAATTTCCTACAGATAGAGCTGTGTATCGCAAGGTGGGTAGCGATACGATTCGTATCACGACATATGAGATGCCAACGAACCATCGAATATCTAGTATTTCATTGTACAGTAGTCATGTTTGTTTTTGTGATATTTCCTGAATATTCGAGTCTTTGTCTACATTTGTTAGACTACCACAAAAAAAAAATGTTGTCCTCCTACTAAACGTTCTTGAATTTAGATCATTTAGATTTAAAATAAATCCAACAAGCAGCTTTATATAGGCTGTTGGAACGGACTTGTTACCTATGTTGTTTATTATAAAAGGTAAGTTAACGTTGGTGAATGGATCCGGAGATACATGTAGCTGTAAAGTTTCAAGTAACGCGATGCAAATTGAGGATAGATGTTGCATCAGGACTCTGCGTAGCTGCGATAACGTAGCTCTGGACGACGGACGGACAATTTCTGACAGATGGTCGTCGTCAGGGTATGAATACACATCGATGCATCAGTGAATCGTTACATCAGTGGCCACCAACAAATGTTTTCTTGAGCTTATTTGATATTGTGGAATTTACTGTTTGCATTATGAAGTATTATTGAAGTAAAATTGATATCAGTATGACATAATGTCCACACGATTGACATTACCGGTCCAGAAGGAAATGAATAACATCGGCGCTGCCTTTGAACTTTCGTGCATTTTTGATCGCATTCAACCTTTCACAATCAACATCGCTTCCCAGCACTACTTGACGTTGAACCATTTTCTTTTTCATCGAAATCAATTGTGCAACTGTTAAGCTAGTATCAACTGAGCGAGTTCTTGGTCGGCCCCGTCGACGTTTTTGAGTAGCATTTTTCTTCCCTGCCGCCATGTTTATTTATAGTCTTTTCTAATTATAAAACCGTACAACAGCCGATCCGGACAACCATATAAACATTCAGAAACAATAATAGTGATACATAAATCAAACTAAACACAGCATTTTATTCACGAATATTGATTGTTGTTCTGTAATATATAACTCACAACATGTAGTCTTTATGTTCACAAAGAAATTGTAATGTATACTGTACCATTTAGTTATCAATTTTGATAACGTTTTAAAATTATATCAAATGAAACAGTCATTTGCCTTGAGAATATAGTGTAGGGTCTGTACATGTTTTATGTCGTTTATTGTTATGTGCTAAAATATATTATCTAAAACATTTAGTTTATTGAACTATATATTGATGGTGTTATTGTGTATTTCTGCAATGATAAGAAAATATGCTCATTGAAATGTTTGTTTCTGTTTTATTTTATTTTTTTTTGTAAAAAAAAAAAAACTAATACAGTGTTTCTTTTTTTTCTTTCTTTCTTTTTTTCTTTTTTTCTTAAAACACAGAAGCTGACAACAGAATCCTCTTAGAAATACTAAAGCTGATGAAAAATGGGATGCAATTGATGGTTGCAGCTCAATATAGTTATGGCCAATATTACATTTAAATATTGATTTCAAAATCCTTCAAATGGTAGATGAGATTCAAGACGTGGTTCAATCATTTTATCCTATTAGACCTCTTTGACCTTAAGTGTAGGTCAAAGTCATTCATTTGAAGAAGTTTTGTAGCCCAACACCCCACCATGCCACAGTCTAAATTAATATCAAGTCTTTCGCTTTCTTGGTTATACACAGGTAGCCTATCTAACCCCTGTGCAGTGATTTTAAATGAACTTGGTCACAATACACAAAATGTGAAATGTTCAACTTCCTGTGCAATGGCGTGATTTTCAAAAGGATGGCCGACCTTAAAGCCTCTCTATGTTTTTTTGTTTATACAAATAAAATCAAACTACATCTTACCCAATAGGATTTTTTTTTCATTTAGTTTCCTTCAGTTCTGCAGTTAACAATCCACAAGTTAAGTAAGTAAGAAATGTCTAACAACAGGCCCAATGGTCCTGTATCATTCACTGCCTTTAATGCAACTTTGAACTTTATTTAGGTCACTTATGCAGATTACGAAGCTGATATTACTTTTTTTTTATATATCAGAGTAGGTCAGATTTATACAATTAAATACATCTTGTAGCCATTCATTCCAGTATACTACTGGCCTAATATCAGGAATCTGCATGAGCCCCTTGGTTGATAAGAATTTGTATGAAAATTTAAGCCTATTTGACCCCTGTGAACTTGAATGTAGGTCATTTATTTGACCAAACTTGATAGCCCTTCACACAAGCATGTCAGAGGCCCAATATCTGGTATCTTGGTCTCTTTGTTATTGAGAAGAAGTTGTTTAAAAGAAAAAGATGATGCCCTTCAGGAAGGTGAGCTAAAAATAGAACTGGTCAAATTTAGGTACCTAATACCTTATGTCATGCGCTGATTTACATCCCTGGATGGAAGCAGAAAAATATGGCAGACATTAGCAGGAGTTTTGAGTGGGCAGAGACTTATTTGTTACTTTACAAGTACATTTCAGAAAGGGTTTTCCGAAATAATGTATTGCTTAAATAAAATTAATCACTTCATTCACAATTCAAACACACACTATATGAGAGAGAGATGGGAGTAAATAGAGAAAGACACAGATTTGGCACCTAAAGGGGATAACAGCACAACAGCAATAGTTATTGGGGCCCAAAGGGGATAACAGCACAACAGCAAGTTATTGGGGCCAAAGGGGATAACAGCACAACAGCAATAGTTATTGGGGCCCAAAGGGGATAACAGCACAACAGCAAGTTATTGGGGCCAAAGGGGATAACAGCACAACAGCAATAGTTATTGGGGCCCAAAGGGGATAACAGCACAACAGCAATAGTTATTGGGCACCAAAGGGGATAACAGCACAACAGCAATAGTTATTGGGGCCAAAGGGGATAACATCACAACAGCAATAGTTATTGGGCACCAAAGGGGATAACAGCACTACAGCAATAGTTATTGGGGTCCAAAGGGGATAACAGCACAACAGCAATAGTTATTGGGGCCCAAAGGGGAAGCAGCACAACAGCAATAGTTATTGGGGTCCAAAGGAGAAGCAGCACAACAGCAATAGTTATTGGGGCCCAAAGGGGATATCAGTACCACAGCAATAGTTATTTGGGGTCCAAAGGGGATAACAGCACAACAGCAATAGCTATTGGGGCCCAAAGGGGATAACAGCACCACAAAAATAGTGATTGGGGCCCAAAGGGGATAACAGCACCACAGCAATAGTTATTGGGGCCCAAAGGGGATAACAGCACCACAGCAATAGTTATTGGGGCCCAAAGGGGATAACAGCACCACAACAATAGTTATTGGGGTCCAAAGGGGATAACAACACTACAACAATAGTTATTGGGGTCCAAAGGGGAAGCAGCACAACAGCAATAGTTATTGGGCACCAAAGGGGATAACAGCACAACAGCAATAGTTATTGGGGTTCAAAGGTGATAACAGCACAACAGCAATAGTTATTGGGGTCCAAAGGGGATATCAGCACCACAGTTATAGCTTTGACATTCTCGTTATCACTATAACATTCTTAAGTTATATTCCTGTTTAATTGCAGCACATTTATAACTTATAAAAAAATACAATCTTAATTCAGGGTATATATATTTGAATACTGATATGTACCACACTGCTGAGAGTTAAAATTGATGCAAAAAATCTGAAACGTGTTTGTTATATCTAATTACATTTTAGTTATTCCACAAACTAGTTCTACTTATAGTTGTTTTGACTGTTTTTAATTTAGAATGTTTGAATGTTGAATACTACACAATTTTACGTAACAATTACTAAAAGTCTAATGTTTATATGCCCATGTTCGTTGAGAGCAAAAAATGTTGTTTACCAAATGTCTAGAAGTTTCACTGCCAATTCATCATGGCTTCTCGCATTTAACACATCCTTTACATTTGTCCAACGGACCCATGTTGCCTCTGTAATTCGCAGATGATGTTGCGATGCTGCCCATTCCTTTCTCTTTGCTTTTGCAGCAGCAATAAGTACATCTGATTTCTGTCCTCTGATGCGTGGCTTTGATCGCCAGTCTGCCATATCTTCGACACAAACCAGTCTGAAATAATGGTATATTAGTGATGAGGTCTCTCATTTATTGTCCAACCAGCTATATGGCTCTTGATGTATCATTAAGAACGTCAGCCTTAAATGATGGGGCACTCCTTATTAGAGGAAAATCTCAGTCTGTTAGGATGGAATTTGGCACGCAAGATCATTAAAGCCAAATCTAGTAACACACAAACCCACTATACATTGCCTATCTCTAGGATGATAATGGCCTTGCTAAGCCAGGTCATTGACCAATCCACCTCTAGGGTGATCATAATGGCCTTGCTAAGCCAGGTCATTGACCAATCCACCTCTAGGGTGATCATAATGGCCTTGCTAAGCCAGGTCATTGACCAATCCAATATACTAGGAATGGTAACAGTTGATCAACTACATTTACCCTTAACAGATTTCTCAAGCGAGATCATTTCTGGCATATCTGACCATGACAAACCACGACGTACATTAAATTTGACATTGCTCCTCGGAAGTCCTCAGTTGCACCAAGGAACATTCCCTTAAATTATACAAAAAGGCCCATTAGGACAGTATCGAAGCAGATCTGTCTGATATCTTCGACAATGTTTTTTTTTATAACAAGAAGTTGATATTTGTTGGATTCAATGGAACTTTTTAGATCATGATCAGGGCATCAGGGATGTGTGTAATAAATTTGGATGTATATATGTGGAAAAATCATGGAGGTTATTTTCGTCAGTAACATCAGCACGTGTTAAAAACATTTAGTATCCACTTCAGCATGGCTTTTGTAAATTTAATATAGATAATGCGAAAGTCAGCTGATCATGTTCATTAATGATCATGATAGCAAATAACATGAACAGCAACACTCAGACAGATGCTCTCACTGACGCCTCAAAAATGTTTGAGAAAGTCCGTCATTCCCTCTTTGTCAATAAGTTAACTTACTATATGGTATAAATGGCTCTGTTCCCACTTGGATATTATTTAAATCAAAACTAAAGGACACAGGCTGTCCTTGTTGAAGGGGAAAGTCAGAGTATGTGAGTGTCTTGTCTGAGGTTCCACAGAATTAAGGTTATAATTTTAATTATCAGACCGACATTAATTGTTCTTATTCTACATCAATGACATGTTTTATAATTAAGTAAGTCTAGACCAATGCTTCATTCATCTCTTTTGCAGATGATACTATTGGCAATAAGATCTAATAGTGATTCCAACAAGAGGCCCATGGGCCTTAACGGTCACCTGAGATTTGAAATATTTCAGTTAATTTAATTTACCCTTTTTGGCCCCGCCCATCAGCCCTCAGGGGTCAGTCAGGGCCAACATATGCATATTATCAAACTTTCATCCCATGCTGAAAATGTTAACCAAGTTAGAATTAATTCCAATAGAAATCAAACAAATCAGTCAAAAATGTAATTTCCCTATATAAACTATAGTAAAATTTAACCCCTCCCCAGGGGCAAACTTATGACCCCCGGGTCATTAAATTAATAAATTTTAGTAGAGCACCTTAAGACCCTTCCAACTATGAAGAGTATTTGATTCTACCTTATTTCGGTCTTTAGAAGAAGATTTTTGAAATTTCAGCCAATTTGACCATTTTTAGCCCCGCCCATCAGCCCCTGGGGGTCAGTCAGGGAAAACATGTGCATGCCATCAAACTGTCATCCCATGCTGACAATGTTTACCAAATTAGAATGAATTTCAATAGAAATGAAACAAGAGGCCCAATGGGCCTGTATCGCTCACCTGGCTCTACAGCAACTTTAAAGTTGATTGAGGTCATTTCTAAAGATACTATGTTGATTACCTCTTTATTCAAATATCATTGTAAGCTAGTTTTATTCATATTAAAATTTTTTTCTAGTCCTTCATTCCAGCATTCTATTGGCCTAATATCAGGTCTTGGAGGCTCTTGGCTATCGCAAAATTATTGTTTACAGATTTAAGCCGATTTCACCCCTGTGACCTTGAATGTAGGTCAAGGTCATTTATTTGAACAAAATTGGTAGCCCTTCACCTCAGCATGCTACAGGCCCAATATCAAGTCCCTGGGCCTCTTGGTTATTGAGAAGAAGTCGTTTGAAGATTATAGCCTATTTGACCCATGTGACCTTGAATGAAGGTCAACGTCATTTATTTGAACAGACTTTGTAGCCCTTCACCCCAGCATGCTACAGGCCCAATATCAAGTCCCTGGGACTCTTGGTTATTGAGAAGAAGTCATTTGAAGATTATAGCCTATTTGACCCATGTGACCTTGAATGAAGGTCAAGGTCATTTATTTGAACAAACTTTGTAGCCCTTCACCCCAGCATGCTACAGGCCCAATATCAAGTCCCTGGGCCTCTTGGTTATTGAGAAGAAGTCGTTTGAAGATTATAGCCTATTTGACCCATATGACCTTGAATGAAGGTCAAGGTCATTTATTTGAACAAACTTTGTAGCCCTTCACCCCAGCATGCTTCACCACTAATATCAAGTCCCTGGGCCTCTTGGTTATTGAGAAGAAGTCATTTGAAGATTATAGCCTATTTGACCCATGTGACCTGAATGAAGGTCAATGTCATTTATTTGAACAAACTTTGTAGCCCTTCACCCCAGCATGCTACAGGCCCAATATCAAGTCCCTGGGCCTCTTGGTTATTGAGAAGAAGTCGTTTGAAGATTATAGCCTATTTGACCCATGTGACCTTGAATGAAGGTCAATGTCATTTATTTGAACAAACTTTGTAGCCCTTCACCCCAGCATGCTACAGGCCCAATATCAAGTCCCTGGGCCTCTTGGTTATTGAGAAGAAATCGTTTGAAGATTATAGCCTATTTGACCCATGTGACCTTGAATGAAGGTCAAGGTCATTTATTTGAACAAACTTTGTAGCCCTTCACCCCAGCATACTACAGGCCCAATATCAAGTCCCTGGGCCTCTTGGTTATTGAGAAGAAGTTGTTTGAATGAAAAAGTTGACGCCGGACGTCGGGACGGACGGACGGACGGACGGACGGACGACGGACGCCACACCACGGCATAAGCTCACTTGCCCTTCGGGCAGGTGAGCTAAGAAAAAAAAAGTCAAAAATGTGATTTCCCTATATAAACTATAGTAAAGTTTACCCCCTCCCCAGGGGCAAACTTGAGACCCCTGGGTCATGAAATTCACAATTTCAGTAAAGCATCTTAAGACCCTTCCAAAGAGTATTTGATTCCAACTTATTTCGGTCTTGAGAAGAAGATTTTTGAAATTTCAGTCAATTTGGCCCTTTCTAGCCCCGCCCATCAGCCCCTGGGGGTCAGTCAGGGCCAACATGTGCATGCCATCAAACTGTCATCCCATGCTGACAATGTTTACCAAATTAGAATTAATTCCAACAGAAATAAAACAAATAAAAGTCAAAAATGTTGTTTCCCTATATAAACTATAGTAAAGTTTACCCCCTCCCCAGGGGCAAACTTGAGACCCCGGGGTCATGAAATTCACAATTTTGGTAAAGCACCTTCAGACCCTGCCATCTATGGAGTGTATTTGATTCCATATTATCCGAGAGTAGAGAAGAAGATTTTTGAAATTTCAGTCAATTTGGCCCTTTTTAGCCCCGCCCATCAGCCCCTGGGGGTCAGTCAGGGCCAACATGTGCATGCCATCAAACTGTCATCCCATGCTGATAATGTTAACCAAATTAGAATGAATTCCAATAGAAATAAAACAAATAAAAGTCAAAAATGTGATTTCCCTATATAAACTATAGTAAAGTTTACCCCCTCCCCCGGGGCAAACGTGAGACCCCTGGGTCATGAAATTTACAATTTTGGTAAAGCACCTTAAGACCCTTCCATCTATGAAGAGTGTTTGATTCCACCATATCTGAGAGTAGAGAAGAAGATTTTTGAAGTTTTAGTCAATTTGACCCTTTTTAGCCCCGCCCCTGAGGCCCCTGGGGGGTGGGGACCATATAATTTACAATTTTGGTTGACCTTTAGCCATAGAAGCTTCCTGCCAAATTTCATTGAATTTGGTTTAGGGGTTTTGGAGAAGAAGTCGAAAATGTAAATTGTTTACGGACGCACGACGGACGACGCACGACGCACGACAACGGACAAAAGGGGATTAGAATAGGTCACTTGAGACTTTGCCTCAGGTGACCTAAAAATGCCAGTAACTTAAGTCAACACTACATGACCAGTCACTCCAACATGTAGCTCTGAACAGAAGCCAAATAATTAGGTCTTTTATACATTAATTTAGTCTAATTTAAAATGGGTACCCTATCCACATTAGGGAATTTTTTTGTTAAAGGCAATTCTATAATCTAGGCTTTAAATTTCTTAAAAAGAAGAAATTTAAAAAGTATGTCCAAAATCCATAAAATGAAATGCCTATATATGCAAGTGTAAGGGATTCCTACACCAAGATGTACATACATCACATATATACATGTATACACTAGGTACAGCAGAGCTAGACAGCCCGCTTTGTCACTAATAGACACAGGAACATGTCCAGTGTCAGTGAAATGCTGGGTAGGCTGGGTTGATCCACTCTAGATCTAGAAAAGCAACATGGGGGGGGGGGGGGGGGGGGGGGGTATTCGTCTCTGTACTTTTCAAAAGAAAACACATGTACATGATCATGACCAAATGGCCATATTCAAAGTTGTATGGGTATAAAATACAAGTTTTTTTTAAATATTTTTTTCCGTGCATCATAATGGATTGGAATAACTACCTACAGATATTTGCAAAATTTAGAAAATCAAAACATTAAAAACAGTACTCATTAAATTACCATAAATATTCTTTCTACTTCTCTCTCTGGTTAAAAGAGGTCATAAGTATTAGAACTAAAATTAGAAGTCTGTGCATGCATTTCCGGCATTAAGTGCAGCTATGAAAAACTATGGTGTTTATTCTCACATTACATCATCACTTGGGTATATTAGTCGACATGATTTTGTCATCATTTATATAGATATTACAAAAACATAGAGAGGCTTTAAATGAAGGTCATGACCATGATCGACACCAGACATGCAGTCGTACAACAGTTGGACAACAGATACCGCAACATGGCATAAGCTAATTTGCCCTTCGGACGGGTGAGCTAACAATTAAGCAAACAGTAATTAACTGTTGCAAAAATTGACCAGTTTTTATAGATTTTCATCTGATGTTGATGAGATTCATCTGAAAATAACACCTTTGATTATCAAATTTACTTGTTTAATAGTCATGCTACACTTTTATTTCTCGACTTTAATAAACTCATGACCATTTGAAAGCCAGTGAGTTCAGATGAAAAAAAAAAGAATGAAATTAAGTGTTGTTGATATTTTTTTTTTAATTAATTGGTAAAAGTTACCCCATTAAGGCCATAAAGTTTACTTTACCTTCATTCCAGGTGTAGGGAAATATATAATGTGAAAATAACATTTATATGTATGTAATAAAATGATATGACCCACCTCATATCACATCATTTGTAACAAACCTCTGTAATCTGAATCCCTCACTTGGCCACTATTACTGGCATTGTTACATTACCCATTTCAAATATGTTAGCAACGATTTTGGAAATTATATTTCTATCATTTCTTTTTAGCCAACACAAATACATTAAATTAACTGGTGTCATTCAAATACGGGTACTAGTCTTGTCTGTCAATATGTATACATTATATATTGGGTGTACATAGTAGGCGAACTGGTTTAACTGTAATTTCATTATATTACAGTAGGGGTTAATTAACTTCCCTTCTTATGCAATGTAACCAAGTTCATATCAAAATTATAATATGCACTCGTCGGGTCAAAGTGTGAAATTTTGTCCGTGTTGGACAACAGCATGATCTTGTACTTCATAAAACGCCCCATTAATGAATTACTGGTCATCTAAAAGGCTTCCCGGACATATTCTTGACACTCATACCCCCGGACACTCACTATGCATCAGTACAACAACAAAAGGCGATTAGGCCTACTACCAATTATCAAGCAAGATGCTGACAAGGTCGGTATGAGAAGCTATGTCCAACTTTTCTTTGACGTAATTCCAACGAACCAGCTCTTTAGCAAAAGATATTCTAGGATGCTCACGACTCCATAATCGTTTTCGCTCTCTTCTTTGTGCGTCTGTTGTTTTCCTCTCTCGAAACCGTTTTCGTTCGGACATGGTGTTTACCACTCCGAACTCCTCGGCTTCTTTCAATGACTAGAGTAATCGGAACCCCTCGTTATTTCATTTTCTACGGATTACTTTCGATCACATGACACTAAAAATGGCGGCGCTCATGTTTGATTCAACGCAAGATCATGATGTGAAACGGTAGTTTGTACCTTATGCAATGAAACAAAATGGAATACATGTAAAAAAAATGTCCACATAACAATTGCAGTATTTCGTTATATTTCTCATATTGCGATCATTAGGAAGTCGCTGATTTACCTCAAAGTAAATATTTTTTCTATCATTCTCAAATGGTATGATATGTTTCGTTTTGTCAACGTTGTTTCGACTGACAAGTGGGGTATTTCTATTACTAAACAATATCAATCCCCCAAGCTTCTTGAATGGTTTTCGACAGATCTCATCACTGATTCTATCATTATTTTTATAAAGATATATTTTTCAAATGACGTCTGATATGATAGAAATGATTTAATAGTAATATAAGCTATCTATTAAACATCATCATTCTTGCCATCTGTAGAGAAAACTGGTCTAGGGTATGTCACCAGCCTTCTCTAAAAGACTTATGCCTGCTCCGGTATGATATCCCAAAACCCGACAGTGTGATGATGACATACTTACGTTTTGTGGCTAATACATTCAGACATAATTTCAGCAAGAAAAATTCTATACAAGTTTTATTTGTTAAAACTAAAAAGGTTTACAAGAGAGAGATTCATTAATAAAAAAATTAATAAGTTTTAATTGTACTTTATTCAAACAAAAAATACATAATTAAAAGAAAAGTTAAAATTTTCAAAATACATTTTTATTTATTTAACAAGAGGCCCAATGGGCCTGTATCGCTCACCTGGCTCTACAGCAAATTTGCAGTTGATTGAGGTCATTTCTACAAATACTATGCTGATAACCAATTTATTCAAATATCAGATTAAGCTTGGTTTATTCATGTCAATAAATATTCTAGTCCTTCATTCCAGCATACTATTGGCCTAATATCAGGTCTTGGTGACTCTTGGCTACGGCAAGATTTAAAAATATTTCACCCCTGTGACCTTGAATGTAGGTCAATGTCATTCAGTTGAACAAACTTGGTAGCCCTACACCCTAGCATACTACAGACAGGCCCAACCTCAAGTACCTGAGCCTCTTGGTGTTTGAGAATAAGTCGTTTGAAGATTATAGCCTATTTGACCCATGTGACCTTGAATGAAGGCCAAGGTCATTTATTTGAACAAAGTTTGTAGCCCTTCACCCCAGCATGCTACAGGCCCAATATCAAGTCCCTGGGCCTCTTGGTTATTGAGAAGAAGTCGTTTGAAGATTATAGCCTATTTGACCAATGTGACCTTGAATGTAGGTCAAGGTCATTTATTTGAACAAACTTGGTAGCCCTTCACCCCAGCATGCTACAGGCCCAATATCAAGTCCCTGGGCCTCTTGGTTATTGAGAAGAAGTCGTTTGAAGATTATAGCCTATTTGACCTATGTGACCTTGAATGAAGGTCAAGGTCATTTATTTGAACAAACTTGGTAGCCCTTCACCCAAGCATGCTACAGGACCAATATCAAGTCCCTGGGCCTCTTGGTTATTGAGAAGAAGTTGTTGGAAGATTATAGCCTATTTGACCCATGTGACCTTGAATGTAGGTCAAGGTCATTTCTTTGAACAAACTTTGTAGCCCTTCACCCCAGCATGCTACAGCCCCAATATCAAGTCCCTGGGCCTCTTGGTTATTGAGAAGAAGTCGTTTGAAGATTATAGCCTATTTGACCCATGTGACCTTGAATGAAGGTCAACGTCATTTATTTGAACAAACTTGGTAGCCCTTCATCACAGCATGCTACAGGCCCAATATCAAGTCCCTGGGCCTCTTGGTTATTGAGAAGAAGTCGTTTGAAGATTATAGCCTATTTGACCCATGTGACCTTGAATGAAGGCCAAGGTCATTTATTTGAACAAAGTTTGTAGCCCTTCACCCCAGCATGCTACAGGCCCAATATCAAGTCCCTGGGCCTCTTGGTTATTGAGAAGAAGTCGTTTGAAGATTATAGCCTATTTGACCAATGTGACCTTGAATGTAGGTCAAGGTCATTTATTTGAACAAACTTGGTAGCCCTTCACCCCAGCATGCTACAGGCCCAATATCAAGTCCCTGGGCCTCTTGGTTATTGAGAAGAAGTCGTTTGAAGATTATAGCCTATTTGACCTATGTGACCTTGAATGAAGGTCAAGGTCATTTATTTGAACAAACTTGGTAGCCCTTCACACAAGCATGCTACAGGACCAATATCAAGTCCCTGGGCCTCTTGGTTATTGAGAAGAAGTTGTTGGAAGATTATAGCCTATTTGACCCATGTGACCTTGAATGTAGGTCAAGGTCATTTCTTTGAACAAACTTTGTAGCCCTTCACCCCAGCATGCTACAGCCCCAATATCAAGTCCCTGGGCCTCTTGGTTATTGAGAAGAAGTCGTTTGAAGATTATAGCCTATTTGACCCATGTGACCTTGAATGAAGGTCAACGTCATTTATTTGAACAAACTTGGTAGCCCTTCATCACAGCATGCTACAGGCCCAATATCAAGTCCCTGGGCCTCTTGGTTATTGAGAAGAAGTCGTTTGAAGATTATAGCCTATTTGACCCATGTGACCTTGAATGAAGGTCAACGTCATTTATTTGAACAAACTTGGTAGCCCTTCATCCCAGCATGCTACAGGCCCAATATCAAGTCCCTGGGCCTCTTGGTTATTGAGAAGAAGTTGTTTGAAGATTATAGCCTATTTGACCCATGTGGCCTTGAATGAAGGTCAAGGTCATTTATTTGAACAAACTTGGTAGCCCTTCACCCCAGCATGCTACAGGCCCAATATCAAGTCCCTGGGCCTCTTGGTTATTGAGAAGAAGTTGTTTGAAGATTATAGCCTATTTGACCCATGTGGCCTTGAATGAAGGTCAAGGTCATTTATTTGAACAAACTTGGTAGCCCTTCACCCCAGCATGCTACAGGCCCAATATCAAGTCCCTGGGCCTCTTGGTTATTGAGAAGAAGTTGTTTGAAGATTATAGCCTATTTGACCCATGTGACCTTGAATGAAGGTCACAGTCATTTATTTTAACAAACTTAGTAGCCCTTCATCCCAGCATGCTACAGCCCCAATATCAAGTCCCTGGGCCTCTTGGTTATTGAGAAGAAGTCGTTTGAAGATTATAGCCTATTTGACCCATGTGACCTTGAATGAAGGTCAACGTCATTTATTTGAACAAACTTGGTAGCCCTTCATCACAGCATGCTACAGGCCCAATATCAAGTCCCTGGGCCTCTTGGTTATTGAGAAGAAGTCGTTTGAAGATTATAGCCTATTTGACCCATGTGACCTTGAATGAAGGTCAACGTCATTTATTTGAACAAACTTGGTAGCCCTTCATCCCAGCATGCTACAGGCCCAATATCAAGTCCCTGGGCCTCTTGGTTATTGAGAAGAAGTCGTTTGAAGATTATAGCCTATTTGACCCATGTGACCTTGAATGAAGGTCAAGGTCAATTCTTTGAACAAACTTGGAAGCCCTTCACCCCAGTATGCTACAGGCCCAATATGAAGTTCCTGGGCCTCTTGGTTATTGAGAAGAAGTTGTTTAAATGAAAAAGTTGATGCCGGACGGCCGGACGGACGGACGGACGGCCGGACAGACAGACGGACGACGGACGCCGCACCATGGCATAAGCTCACTTGCCCTTCGGGCAGGTGAGCTAATAAAAACAAATATTGGTAAACAAATTAAAATGAACTAAATTCTTTTGAATATTATTAAATTAATTATAATTCTAAAAAAATGACACATATATCAGTTTACAATACAATAGGAATTGATTAATCGTTGACCCGTCAAGTTTGAGAATTTTATATTTTGACTCTCAGGATTTTGATTTGACTACGCTAAGCTCCTTAGCGTAGAGTAACCCTTGGTTAGAGAAGATGTCCTACTGGATGCCCTGGGCTTCATGTATACATTGTGGGGTTTAATCCCTGATAAATCATTCTCCAAATGTTCTTCAATGTCTACAGAAACTCGTTTTTTTTATGTTTCTATTGTTTAAAGTTTGGATTAAAGGTATTGAATAGTTTTAATATGATAACATCAATGAACATACCAGAAAAAAAAAAAAAATACTAAGGTGATGGAAAATTGCCTGTAAATATTTTCATAAAATTTCTACATTGCATGGCATCGATACATTATATTTGCAAAAGTCAGAGGATGGAATGAATGATATAAAAACAAAATATTTAGCTACATTGGCAGTTTGACATAACCATTTTAAGAATACTAATTGTTTAATTTAAAAGTATCCTTTTACATCACGTATGAATGAAAAGAAACAACCTTTTTCTTTAGTAAATGGCATCAATTGATTCAATTGTATACTAAATTTTGAGACTCAAAATTTCTTGTGAGATGTAACGAAATTTGAAGGATAACAAAAAATGACTTGCATCTAATAGTGATTCCACAATGCTTCAAAAAGATCTAGACTTTTTAGCTAAGTAGATATAATTAAAGTTGACTGGAAAATGTCATTTCATACAGATAATTAAAATGTACATGTCATGTAAGTAACCTTAACTAAAAACACATTCCTACACTATACATGATGCAGCCACTCAAATATTCAGATGAAACCAAAATATTAAGGTCTTTATAATCAGTTTAGGATACCTACATATACTGGAAATTTGTGTTAAAAGCCTCTCTATATTCATTCTAAGATATACCTAATAATCAACCTCTTTTAATTTACTTCAAATCTACTCAGAAACATTAATAATTCAATAGTAAAGTACATATGTATATGTAATAAACAATATTAACATCTAAAAATAGAATGTGAATCAACCCTGCTTGCGCGAAGCTGAATAGCATGGGGTCCTAATGTTTCATCCATGCATTTCACCACCAAATTATGGTGACTTTTCATGTTTTACCTATATATTTTTGTCTAACAGACTTACGTTGACTTTAAAAGTTGCCGATGAGATTGCTCATTATTTAATTAGTATTGTTTTGAGTACCAGCTAGGTTTTCAGGATAAATAATTTTCTGTATGTACGATGTCTTCAACTATATTTCAAGTAAAACCAAGCTGTGTTGCGATTAAGTCTGAAACACATCAAGCTAATATTTCAATACTTCTACTGGGTACCTGTTTTATGCGTTTACAGTATATTGTTTTGTTCTTGCCCTACAAACTGGCTAATCAGAGAGATCCCAAGGGAGACTACTAGGAAATTGCCTTTATTGGCAAAATTACATTTCCAATATTCATAGTATTTTAGTGTTGAAAACGATAGACAAAATTTCTTTTCAACCAACATAAATGGTAAATTGTTCAACCTGGTACTAGCCTCGTCAATACATTATATATTGGGTGTAGAGACTATACAGTGGTTCAACTGTAACTTCATTAGGAGTTACTTCCCTTTTTTCATATGTTTAACATCATATCATTTAAATAATTAAACTAGCATATTCTATTAATCAGTAATGTACTCTTGTCGGGGCACAGTGTTAATTTCTTTCGGTTTTATAGATAACATGATCTTTTACTTCATAGAAAATTTTATTTAATGAATTGATTCACAGGGAACGTCACTATCGTATCGTTTTCTAAATACCGAGTCGTAGGCCTAAGACATAAGGCACTTGTATCTGGTAATTAACACCCACTTTGTTCTATACTGTAATGTACAGTCACAGTATCGAGGATTTTGGATTTTAACTTACAGTTGAGTGTAAGCTAACCTTTACACCTAGTGCACTACTAGTGCACTACATTTAAACTAGTAGTGCACTACATTTAATCTACGTTTAAACTAGAAGTGCACTACACCCTAAGAGGCGATGAACAGCAAATTAAAACCCCCATACAGGTAATGGGCAGTACCCAAGGCTACCTGAGATTTTTACCTGTACTGTATATATAAGGCTATCTAGAAGTTATATTCAAAGAGTTATTAAAAAGGTTTAGGAAGTTTAGTTTGATGTTATATTTCAACCTTTCTATTCTTGTTAATTATACACTGTAACTAAGTTAAGACAAATTTACTTTATAAATCCTTTAACTAAGTTAAATTGTTCAAGCCAAGTTTCATTTATCTTTTGGTTCTTTATATTTTGAAATGATTAATCAGTTATATATTTCACATGTATAATTCCAGTAATTTTGTTTTCATCAAATGAAATAAATAATAAAACATTTGAAAACAATTATCGTTACTTGAACATTTTCAATTTGATACATTTAATTTTTATTGTAGTTTTAATTTCAGATTAAATTAAGCAGCATATTCATAATTTCATTTTTGATGTGATATTATGCTTATTAAAACCTTATTCAGCCCATAATATATGTTGTACATTCTATGTGTATACATCCAATGCTTAAAGTCAGAAACCTGAACACATAAAGAAATTAATTAAACATTGATTTATATTAACACGTAAAGAAAGAGATTCTTTGAATGTACTGGTAATTAAGTGATCATTACAGTTCTACATTTCAAAATTTTAAGTTTATCAAAGGTATATGTTACTTGTAATACACCTTCCATCTTCCTTTACTGAAAAAGTTGAAATTTCTATACATGTACCCGTGTGCAGGTATCTAATGCTTTGAAGATCTAACATATTGGATCTGATTCCAGGTACATGTATCAGTTACAGGTAACACAGAATGAGATAATGGCCTGAGGGAACAATTAATGTCATTTTTGTTATGAAATACATATACTGGCAAACTTGGGGAGGGGGAGGGCAACAGTTTTAAGCTTATATAACACATACATGTTCATGTATCTGTACTTGTCATAAAACACTTGAATTATACAACACTTGTATTCGTAATTTCATAATTTTCTTCTATAAAGTTATCTGCTAACAAATATATTATATACACATGTGGATCATGTGGACCTTAAGTTTTTTTTACAGTCCATGCATGCTAACATTCTTTTTGCAATATTGTTTAAAAACAAAATTTTGGGATACATTTTGATCAGCATTTAAGTGTTTCCCTATTGCATTAAGAAAATGATTAATTGTTCTTTACCTTAAAATGTATAACTGATGGGGATTTTATTTACCTCTTCTTGTAATTAAAGAAAATCAGCTTATAAACTATATTTATTGAATATCTTTATTGTGAAGAAAAATGTATATAAAAAATAATATTTTTTTTGGATAATTCACAAAAAAAACAGAAACAGAAAAAAAAAACAAAAAAAACCTATAATTTTTTGAAAAACATCCACAGGTAGATATTATATATGGGTAGTGTTAGATGCTAATTACAGGTAGGTAAGGCAGAGGAGCCTGGCACAGCATGCTATAAATGGACCCCTGGGGGGTAATAGGGGACTTGACAAAACTATAGCCAGGTGTTAAAACAGGCACACATTAAGACTGATCCTCATCTGATACATGGTGTTATGGAGGTCCATAAGGTGGTGGTGAGGTGGGGTTTACGCCCTGGGGCCCAGGTGGCCATGACAACAAGCATGTCCTGAGAGTACCAATTATACATACAGGTACAGGTACATAACTTGTTGTGTAGATATTATATGTCTCTTACAGTACATAAATGAGAATATATTCGAAACTTAAGATTTTTGATTATGTACTATGAAATGGTTTCATGGTTGAATTAACAGATATTAGTGAAGTAACAATACATTGAATTTAAAAATATTTTTGTCTGATAAAATAATAAATATTAAAATATACATACATATACAGTGTACTTGAGAAAAAATCTACAAACAGTCATCAAGGCCTAAGGTAGAATTAATCATTAATATAAAATGTATATTAACTACATCTAAGAAGATCAATGAAAAGCATCAAAATTTTGAAATCAGAAAGATAAACCTTAATTTTACACTATAATGAAATCTTTTCATAAAAGATAATGATAAAAAACCCACTACAAATCCAATTGATAAGAGTTTTAATTCCTCTTGTGCAATATATCATATAAGAACCGCAGCCAATTTTATTTTCAGTTAATTTTAAATAAAATTTTATCGACATTTAAATATACCTGGTAAAGTCAGGATGACAGAAATAAGGCAGTCAATTTACACAGGGCTGTATATGTAACATCTACAGGTATCTAACACAGGTGTCCAGTGGCACTGTCTATTGCCTGTATAGGGGGATTTGTGGTCACACCTGACTGGACGTAGTGCACTACAAGTTTACATGTAGCTTAAATCACAGGTACTTGGGGTCAGGAACTAAAGTTATAATGGAATTGTCTAATTTTAATTTGTAACATCATTTCATGTCTATTTATGCACCGATACAACGTTGGAATCGATTATAAAGCGCTTTTTAAAAAAACACCCGTTTCTGGTTGTTATAACAACCAGAAACGGGTGTTTTTTTAAAAAGCGCTTTATAATCGATTCCAACGTTGTATCGGTGCATAAATAGACATGAAATGATGTTACAAATTAAAATTAGACAATTCCATTATAACTTTAGTTCCTGACCCCAAGTACCTGTGGCTTAAATGTAGTGCACTACTAGTTTAAACGTAGTGCACTAGGAGTGCACTAGGGTGTAAAGGTTAGCTTACACTCAACTGTACGAGTGTATAATCACCAGATACAATTTGCCTATATGTCTAGGGTAAAGAGACAATCAAATGCAACTTTCAAAACGATGAGATAGTGACGTGGCCCTGTGATTGACAGTCGTCTAAAAGGTTCCAGTACACTCATTAAGTATAAAGTACCACAACAAATGTGGTTACAGTACTAGTAGGCCTACCAATTATCAAGCAGGATGCGAGCAAGGTCGGCATGAGTAGCTATTCCTAACTTTTCTTTGACGTAACTCCAACGAATCTTCACATCTTTCGGCAAACATAACCTAGGATTCTCAACATTCCATAATCGATGTCTCTCTTTTGTTTGAGCTTCTGTTACTCTTTTCACTCGGATCTGTTTAGGCCTACTTCGATCGGACATGCTGTTTACATTGCCGAATGGCTGTTTACACTTTTCGCACTGCATTGTGGGGTATGGGCGCCTCAATAACTTTCCAAAAGGTATACCTGAAAAAGAGCGGCTAATTGACATGTTGTCATATCTGCTAACGACTTACTAGTTTTATTACTTCTATGAAATAAAGAATTTTACAGAATCATCTGCCGACTATGATATGTATGGCATCTGCATATACACGTAATTCTACTTTCAGTTTCGGATCGGGATCTTGGGCCATTCGGCTAACCTCGGCCGATTCCGGTACCCTCATCAGGTACGGAATCGACCGAGATATGACGAATGGATCTGGGGTTTGGTTTGGTTTGGTTTATTTTGTTTAACGTCCTATTAACAGCTAAGGTCATTTAAGGACGGCCTCCCGTGCGTGCGACATGCATGCGTGTGGCGAGTGTGCCTGTGTATTTCAAACAGGCTATGAAAAAATATATAAAATCACCATGTCCGTTTTATTTCATTAACGAACAACACCGGTCTAACTATGGCGCGGGAAGGATGTCATAATTAATAGAAAAATAATTTTGCCTAGGCAAAATTCGATTTTTGCCTAGGCATAAATCGAATATTGCCTAGGCTGAAGCAAAAATAATTTTGCCTAGGCAAAATTCGATTTTTGCCTAGGCATAAATCGAATATTGCCTAGGCTGAAATATTTTTGCCTAAGCAATTTTTCGATTTTTTCCTAGGCAGAAATATTGCCTAGGCAAAAATATTTAATTATGACATCCTTCCCGCGCCATATCTAACTGTATATGGATCGTTTCGACCGCAATTTTTTTTTTTAAACGGCCAGTTTCTAAAACTTGGAACGGTAAAAATCTAAAACCTCAAAAGTTTAAAACGAATTTGGATATTTGATATTTTAGGATTTTGGTCAAAAATCTAAAACTGAAAACGGTTTAGGAAATTTCCAAGTTAAAGATTTTTTCATTAAAAATTTTAAAATCTGAAAACTCGAAAACATTTTTTTTTCAAGTTTGATCTTTCAGAATTTTGCATGGTCAAAAATCTAAAAATCTAAAGTAGAATTTAGAATTAAGTATGGCAAGCCAAGTTGTCATTTATTCACGGAGCAACGTTGATCCAGGCATTACCCAAAGTATATAAGATATCTTATATATTAAATAAGATATCTTATAAAGACAATTAAATGAGATATCTTATATAAGATATCTTATATCTTTTATGAGATATATTATATAGTATATAAGATATCTTATAAAGATAATTATTATAAGATACCTTATATAATTCGTTTATAAGATATCTTATAAAGAACGAGATTTGAATTTGAGATAAGGAACCCTCCCCCACTCGATGACGGAGCCGAGAAAATCTCGCCGGAACACATGGCAGAAGCTGAAACTGCATACATGTACAATGGTCTGATCAATACAGATTTTAAATCGTTATATTCCTAATATGTTACCATTTTATTCAGTGTGAAAACAGGTTGACATATGTTGTTTACATACATGTACATGTAGCTAGCTAGCAGTGCTGATTCGAGCAGTCATGTGGCGGGCGAATCCGAGACGTGATGATAGACCTAGCCGTATCTCTTTTGCCATGCTAGATCTAATAATAAATTGAAGAAGCAGTTAAATGTATTAAAATGAGTTGTTATAAAGGGAGATAAACCAACAACAGTTTATTGATAATTAGTCTAGGCCTTTTCGTATTATACCATGCACGTAATTCAGTCAAGAACATTTATTTCTGGATTTTAGAAAAAAATAACGATAGGGTATATGTTGTAATCAAAATCAAGTGATATATCAAATGAGTGATCTTAAAAACAAAGTAAAATGTATATATTTTATGTCTAGTGCTACCATTTCAGATCCTGTAGTAGTTGTTAAGATAATATTTTTGTACTTTTAAATTTATTGTTTCTATACAGAAGTTGAACTCTAGTGGTTATATATCAAATGTTGTATAAGATAATGGTAACATATTTGATATTCATAAGTTATCATTTTTTAATTTTATGCTGGCCAGTTTATCAAATTAAAAAGTTCTTTATATATATGTAAAGTCTAAAATCCCCCTTCCAGTTACCATTTTTTCTTGTATGATTTATAGTCACAGCACAAAAAAATGTGATTATCAGATATTAATATTTTTGCAAAACTTTTAGATGTGGGCACTATAGCTTTGTATCTTTAAAAAGTAAGTCTATAGATATTTTTTGAAATTAAGTACCCAGTAATAGATTATTTCTTTTCCTTGTGCAGAAGTAGGTAACAGTACATAACTGAAAAACTCTTCTATAGTGATAATCAATTCCTAAAGAATATCATTGCTTATTGTGGTGTCTGAGAGAAATAGTCTTAGAGACAAATTATGTGACATTAATGAAATGAGCACAAGG
This sequence comes from Pecten maximus, assembly GCF_902652985.1. NCBI lineage: Eukaryota > Metazoa > Mollusca > Bivalvia > Pectinida > Pectinidae > Pecten > Pecten maximus. The sequence goes on along the minus strand of NC_047016.1, from coordinate 54,649,555 downwards.
ATACTTTAAATTATTTGATGAAGCAGAAAATTCTTTCTTTCATCATGTTAGCATACATTTTTCTTTGTTTTTATTGAAATGTTTCAAATGATCCTGACAGAGGAATAATAAATGTTTTTAAGTTTTTGTTTATTATAAATACACACACCCACCCACCATTTCACTCCCTCACCCACCCACACACACACCAATACCTCCTACACACATGTACACACCCTTATATATATGTATATATATATATATATATATAGTGCTTGTTTTCTTGTGATAAAAATAGTTATAAATCAGAAATATTTATTTTTAAATCTTTAATGCATGTTACTTCTCTTTCTCATCACAAGGGAACAACTGGTCATGTTCCATGACCTTGGCTATCCAGCATCCAAAATTGCATCTCTCCTTGGCTGTTCCAAGTCATTAGTCTACAAGCGTCTGCATTCCGAGGGCATTTATCAGTCAAGACGGTATTCTGATATCTCAAATGATGAAATTGATGCTGAATTAAGTAGCAAAGATTCATGAACGCCATCTCAATGCTGGATCACTGGTATGGAATTACCCCTGCAAATTTGATATCAAATTGAAAGTATTGGATAAATTTATTCGATCACCTGAGATGGAGTTTCAGTTGACCTATTACAATTGCCTTTTGTCTATCAGCATCTGTTGTCTGTGGTAAATAATTAAGGTCATTTTTTTCAACTTCTTCTCAATAACCATAAGAAATAGAGTCATGATATATTTATACTAGTAGCATGTTGATCTACCTTTGGGTCAACTTCTTATTTATAGTGGTCCTCTGCCTTGGAGGGGACTATTGTGTTTGTCATTGTTTGTCTGTCCAGATGTTGATTTCCAGATGATAGCTTGTGATAGAATGGATAGATTTGAATGAAACTTGATATAATGTCAGCTTATGAGGTAGAGTGGGATTGAGTTTGGGGTCGAGAGGTTAAATATGAAGGTAATAAATAGAAAAAAAAATCTTGATTTTTTGATTACTTAAGTTTTTTTGTTGACCAATAAGACACTGAAATTTAACAAGGCTGACCAATTATATTGAAACTTGATGCAATATATTATCATTTGAAAATAAAGGATCGGGTTGAGACAAGGATCAAAAGGTCAACTGTGAAGGTCACTTACTAGAAAATGAAATTTATCTCCAGAGAATAACATCAGATGGGATTGATTTAGATGAAACTTCATTTCATGTTAGTGTAAGAGGTAATAGAGTGGGGTTAAGTTTAGGGTCAAGGGGGCAACCATGAAGGCTACTGTTCATTTAAAGCTAGACTATTTCATGGATATTGTCATTTGTTGATTAGTTTTTGTTGACCAATAAACTTGAAACTTGGTCAAGATGTCATCTTCACAAAAATGCACATGTGAGTGTTATGTAAAAGTCAAAGGTCAAGGTCATTTCTCTAACGTTCAAGTCAAGTTCATATTTTTTCAGCAATAAAATCTTGTTAAGATACTGCGAAGTTGATCTGGATTAAACAAGGAATCAACAAACGAAGGTTCAAGGTCACCATGTTGAAAGGTCAAAGTCAGATTTTGCATCTTTTCATTGATAAATATTTTACATAACTGTATGATGTGAAGTTGATATAACTATATACGGTATGTTTATAGCATATATACAGATGTAGCAAAAAATTAATATTTATGAAAGCAAGATCTCAATAGCAGAAGATAAAGGTTCAATGAACCTTTGTTTGATGGTTGTTAGCATTATTGTAAATGTAGATTTGAAAACTGTTTGTTTGCAGATATTGGCTGGATATCTTGAAGGAAAAGGCATATGTGTGCTACGTAGAAGGGTGTGAGGTCATTAAGCTACAGTATAGATCCTTCAGGGGAAAGGATGAGTAGGTCAATTGCGAGAAGACAATATTTTGTCAATGGACTAAATTCCTTATGGCACATAGATGGCCACATGAAGTCGATAAGGTGAGATTTGAATACATTTTGGAGGTTGTAATTTCCAGCATAGTCCCTTTTTGAGTTGATGAGTAAAAAGGTAGGAGAAACAGAAAGGCTTTAGGTGTTATATCAGAAAACTATTTGGGCAACTAGTACACGTTTTGGTGAAAGTGACTTTGGTTTACATATTACACTGAATTTCTAATTGTCTGGTATTTTGCTATTATTGCTAATGAACATATAAGAAAAAGGTACACGGATTATGTATATACAGTATGAGCACAAAATATATTTGATCACTGTCACAGTGATGTAACATCATAATGCACACCTGTGCATTGTAGTGTTCAGTGACATTGTATTTCATTATTGTATTGTTCTGACTAAATTTTATGCATTCAGATAGAATTCAAATGTCTTCACATTCATACTACATGTATTGTCATGTTGTGATACTAAAATTTAATAAAACAGTTATAGCACTTTGTTTCTACTCGATATGATGATTTATGGAGCTCTGATAAACATATACATATCATTATATGGATAAATTTGAATTTGTTTGAAAGAAGTCCATATTACATAGTCACTCGTGCTAACTTTTACGTTTTTATATACAAATGTGGCTTTTATTTCAGATGAGGTATTGTCACTCATGGTGGTACCTAAGACAGGTGGTATACTTGTCTCGTAGCAAGAATAACAAGTCATTGACTGTTCTGGAAAAGTTTGTTGCTGCCTTCAAACGATATGGTGTGCCTGGAAAATTAAGATGCTACCATGGACGTGAACATATTCACATCGGCATGTTCATGAATATGATCAATGGTTTGGATACAAAGATTTGAGCGCCTCTGGAGGGATGCTTAATGACAAGTCATGGAATTTTTCTATCAACTGTTTTACAGTTTGGAGGATGAAGGGGAGCTCAGGACATAAGCTGCCCAACCCACATACATGCACTACATTTCTATTTCCTTCCGATCATGAAATTCATCTGGAAGAGGTTCGGCCAGAGTGGAATAATCATAAAATGAGAACAATGCACAAGAAATCACCTCAACAGGCATGGATTGAGGACGTCTTGGTCAATATCAATTCGTCATCCATATCCAACATATTCTCTGAACTCCTATCAGGAACACCTTCCAAGACTCACTACAGGAGCTAGGTGTGGACGTGAATATCGCATCAGAATTCGTGGAAAGCTCTTTAGGTGAAGAACAAATGATATTTTACAGAATGCTTTAAACACAGAGGATGATTATCGTAAAAAAAATTCTCCTATGTAAAAACATCTTGGGAGATTCTAGCTCCTGAGCCTATTGAGTCATCTTTTGTTATTCATTATCTGATATCCATTAAATATTGTTTTAAATATAACTTTAGTAAAGAAGAAATTATCTTTATATGAAAAGATGTAGGATGAGTTCAAGCAGAGATGATACAAGTTTTATTTACATAAATTGCGCATTGCACTTGAACCTAATGCAAAGGATAGCTTAAGTATAAGAGTTGATTTCAATGAAACATAATTGGTATACTACGTAATTCAACTTTAACCCATTAAGATCTGGAATGAATTTGAAATGAAGACCAATTAATAGGCAACTGACAGTGTGAAGGCACAGAATCAACCAACAATTTGTATTTTCTATTTAAGGGTATAAATTATTTGAAATTATCCAAAATGTTCATTCATCTGTCAGTTTTCTTTCTGAAGATTATAATGATGGATGTAAATGTAGGATTTCAAATCAATGATTTAATGTACTTATTCAGGCCAAGCAGATTCGAAATGGCAAAATGGCAGCATATCTGCCATTTTGGATTTCAATAAAAAAGAATGTTACTCTTTATTGTTATTATCATTTAACTTGTAAACATTTTGTACTGAATAATTTGTTAATCGGAAGATAAAAAAGGGATGACCTTACACTGAACAAAGGTCATGGTTAACTTTTGTATATTGACGTTGACTTTAATGTTGTCGATGAGATTGCTCATTATTAATTAGTATTGTTTTGAGTACCAGGTTTTCAGAATAAATGTAATCGATGTTGATTAATTTTCAGATTGTACGATGTCTTCATCTATATACATTTCAAGTAAAACCAAGATGTTTTGTGAAAGGTTGAAATGCAAATACTTCTATTGGGTACCTGTATCATGGCTTATCAGAAGTGCATCTTTAAGATTCTTATCTCCCTTTTTGAAGAGATCCCAAGGGGAGACAACTAAGAAATTACCTATTGGCAAAATTACATTTCCAATTTTCATAGTATTTTAGTGTAGAAAACGGTAGACAAAATTTATTTTCGATCGACATAAATGTTAAATTGTTCAACCACTGGTACTAGCCTTGTCAATACATACATTATATATTGGATGTAGAAACTATACAGTGGTTCAACTGTAACTTCACTAGGAGTTACTTCCCTTCTTTTTGTATGCATTACTTCATAACATTTAAATAATTAAACCAGTATAATCTATTAATCAGTAAGGTAGCAGTGTACAGTAAAAATACCCAATTCTGAAAAATATGGCACATGTTTCAGATATGTATCTCTAATAAAGTATATATATATTTGTAATCTGTAAAACATTTGCAATTTTATTACAGCTTTGAACGATAAGTAAACTTACTTTTTCTCTGTTTTTTTAGAACTGTAAATACCATGGTAACAACTTCAAAATTCCACCAAATGCTTAAAAATTGACCCTAAATGACACAATTTTTTTTTCTGAAACCTATTTGAAATTAAATACTTGTATCTCTATCCCAAAGACAGAATTAATCTTGTTTTGACAAACGTTGTGCATTAAGTTTTCCCGCTATCTTACCTTAAATATGAGCTTCCATTTTTCACTGCAGGCAAAACTAAATTTCCTGTGTAAACACACTTTTGGAAAATCCAGAAATTTAAAGTCCGGACCCAATTTATTAGCTCACCTGGTCCGAAGGACTAAGGTGAGCTTATGCCATACTGTGGCGTCCGTCGTCTGTCGTCCGTCCGTCGTCCGTCCGTCCGTCCGTCAACAATTGACTTCTTCTTCATAACCGCTGATCAGAATTTGATCAAATTTAGTCAGAAGCATCCCTATGGGTAGGGGACTCAAAATTGTACAAATGATGGGGCTGGCCCCCCAGGGGCCTGAGGGGCGGGGCCAAAAGGGGTCAATTTTGCTATATTGATATAAACGACTTCTTCTCTGAAACCGAGCAATGGATATCGTTCATATTTGCCTGGTAGCATCACTATGGGGTGAGGATTCAAAATTGTAGAAATGATGGTGCTGGCCCCCCAGGGACCTGAGGGGCGGGGCCAAAAGGGGTCAATTGGGCTATATTGATATAAACGACTTCTTCTCTGAAACCAAGCAATGGATATTTCACTCATATTTGCCTGGTATCATCACTACGGGGTGGGGATTCAAAATTGTACAAATGTGGGGCTGACCCCCAAGGAGCCTGAGAGGCGGGGCCAAAATTGGACAATTTGTTTAAACAATTTCTTCTCTGAAACTAAGCAATGGATATTACTCACATTTGTATGGTAGCATGGTTATTGGGTGGGGATTCAAAATTGTACAAATGTTGGGGTTGACCCAGGCTGCCAGGGGGCTGAGGGGTGGGGCCAAGAGGGGTCTATTTGGCTACATTGATTTAAACAAATTATTCTCTGAAACTTAGCAATGGTTTGACTGGTAGCATCCTATAGGGATAGGGATTCAAAATTGTTTAAAGGAAGGAGCTGACCCCCAGGGGCTAGAGGGCAGGGTCAAAAGGGGTCAATTAGTCTTAACAAGATCTTCTCTGAAACTAAGTAATATGGATATCACTCACATTTGTGTGGAAGCATCCTTATGGGGTCGCGCCAAAAGTCAATTTCATTTCATGGATTAATGCACTTTTTGGCATTTTTAGCATTAAAATAAAACAAATGTACATGTACCCATATAAAATGCTTATGATATATATTGACATAGCAATACCAGCGACAAATATACTGAAGCATCATTCTTGTTTCATATCTCATGAAACCAGGTGAGCGATACAGGCCCTCTGGGCCTCTTGTTATTTTAGTTTTAACAAGAGGCCCAGAGGGCCTGTATCGCTCACCTGGATTTCATGAGATATGAAACAAGAATGATGATTAAGTATATTTGTCACTGGTATTGCTATGTCAATATATCATAGGCATTTTATATGGGTACGTGAGGATTTGATGTCAAAAAATGCATTAATCCATGAAATAAAATTAACTTTTGGCACAACCCCATAGGGATGCTACCACACAAATGTGAGTGATATCCATTGCTTAGTTTCAGAAAAGAAGTTGTTTAAACCAATTGACCCCTTTTGACCCCGCCTTCTGCACCCCGGGGGGAGTGGGGGTCAGTTCCTTCCTTTATAAAATTTTGAATCCCTACCCAAAAGGATGCTACCAGGCAAATATGAGCGATATCTCTTGCTTAGTTTCAGAGAAGAAGCTGTTCATATCAATTCAGCCAAATTGACCCCTCTTGGCCCCGCCCCTCAGGCCCCCGGGGGGTCAGCCTCACCATTTGTACAATTTTGAATGCCCACCCAATAGTGATGCTACCAGGCAAATATGAGCAATATCCATTGCTTGGTTTCAGAGATGAAGTCGCATATATCAATATAGCCCAATTGACCACATTTGGCCCTGCCCCTCAGGCCCCCGGGGGGTCAGCTCCATCATTTGTACAATTTTTAATCCCCAACCCATAGTGATGCTACCAGGCAAATATGAGCGATATCCATTGCTTGGTTTCAGAGAAGAAGTCGTTTATATTAAGAGAGCCATATTGACCCCTTTTGGCCCCGCCCCTCAGACCCCTTGGGGGTCAGCCCCACCATTTGTACAATTTTGAATCCCCACTCCATAGGGATGCTACTAGGTAAATATGAGTGATATCCATTGCTTAGTTTCAGAACAGAAGTCGTTTATATCAATTCTGTAAAACTGACCCCTTTTGGCCCCGCCCCTCAGACCCCAGGGGGTCAGCCCCGTCATTTGTACAATTTCAAATTCCTACCCCAAGGTGATGCTACCAGCAAAATATGAGAGATATCCGTTGTTTGGTTCCAGAGAAGAAGTCAATTATATGAATATAGCCCGATTGACCACATTTGGCCCCGCCCCTCAGGCCCCTGGGAGGTCAGTCCTATCATTTGTACAATTTTAAATCCCAACCCCATAGTGATGCTACCAGGCAAATATGAGTGACAGGCATTGCTCGGTTTCAGAGAAGAAGTCGTTTATATCAATATAGCCAGATTGACCACATTCGGCCCCACCCCTCAGGCCCCTGGGGGGTCAGCCCCATCATTTGTACAATTTTAAATCCCAACCCCATAGTGATGCTACCAGGCAAATATGAGTGACAGGCATTGCTCGGTTTCAGAGAAGAAGTCGTTTATATCAATATAGCCAAATTGACCATATTCGGCCCCACCCCTCAGGCCCCTGGGGGGTCAGCCCCATCATTTGTACAATTTTGAATCCCCACCCCATAATGATGCTACCAGGCAAATATGAGCGATAGCCATTGCTTGGTTTCAGAGAAGAAGTCGTTTATATCAATATAGCCCGATTGACCACATTTGGCCCTGCCCCTCAGGCCCCTGGGGGGTCAGCCCCATCATTTGTACAATTTTGAATCCCCACCCCATAGTGATGCTACCAGGCAAATATGAGTGATAGCCATTGCTTGGTTTCAGAGAAGAAGTCGTTTATATCAATAGCGCAAAAATGACCCCTTTTGGCCCCGCCCCAGAGGCCCCCAGGGGGTCAGCCCCGTCATTTGTACAATTCTGAGTCCCCTACCCATAGGCATGCTTCTGACCAAATTTGTTCAAATTCTGATGTGTGGTTATGAAGAAGAAGTCAATTGTTGACGGACGGACGGACGACGGACGGACGACGGACGCAACGGTATGGCATAAGCTCACCTTGGTCCTTCGGACCAGGTGAGCTAATAAATGTGACGCCTGTATGTATATCTTCATAATGAACATACCAATTATAGTGTTTATTTTTTCAATTTTTCACCATGTCATAATACAGGAGTTATTTTCTTAACAAAAAAATCACCTATGGCCAGGCTGTCCTACTATAGTGTGCTACCTAATGTACTCTCGTCCGGGCAAGGTTTTAATTTCTTTCTGTTTTATAGATAACATGATCTTTTACTTCATTGGAAATTTTATTTAATGAATTGATTCACACAGAACGTCACTATCGTATCGTTTTCTAAATAATGAGCCATAGGCCTGGGACATAAGGCACTTTTACAGTTGAGTGTAAGCTAACCTTTAAACTTTGTGCACCAGTAGTGCACCATGTGTAAACTAGTAGTGCACTTCATTTAAACTACAGGTAAACTACTAGTGCACTTTATTACACTCTAATTATAAGAGGTGATGAACAGCAAAACCCCCATACAGGTATGGGCAGTACCCAAGACTACCTGTGATTTTTACATGTACTATATATATAAGGCTATATATATATCTAGTAGTTATATTCAAAGAGTTATTAAAAAAGTTTTGGAAGTTTAGTTTGATATATATTTCAACCTTTCTATTCTTGTTAGTTATACACAATTGTTCAAGCCAAGTTTCATTTATCTTTTGGTACTTTATATTTTGTATTGATTGATCAGTTATATATTTCACATGTTTAATTCCAGTAATTTTGTTTTCATCGCATGAAAGTACAAAATGTATATCATAAAAAAATTGAAAACAATTATCGGTACTTGAACATTTTGAATTTGATACGTTTAATTTATATTGTAGTTTAATTTCAGATTAAATTAAGCAGCATATTCCTAATTTCATTTTTGATGGGATATTATGCTTATTAAAACCTAATTCAGCCCATAACATATGTTGTACATTCTATGTGTATACATCCAATGCTCAAAGTCAGAAACCTGAACACAAAGAAATTAATAAATTAAATATTGAATTAACATGTAAAGAAAGAGATTCTTTGAATGCTCTGGTAATTAAGTGATCATAGTTAAGTTTATAAAAGGTATGTTACTTGTAATACACCTTCCATCTTCCTTTAATGAAATAGTTGAACTTTTGTACATGTACCCGTGTGCAGGTTTCTAATACTTTGAAGATATAACATGTTGGATCGGATTCCAGGTACATGTATCAGTTACAGGTAACACAGAATGAGATAATGGCCTGAGGGAACAATTAATGTCATTTTGTTATGAAATACAATGTACTGGCAAACTTTGGGAGGGGGAGGGCAACAGTTTTAAGCTAACATGTATATATCACACATACATGGTCATGTATCTGGAGCTGTACTTGTCATACAACACTTGAATTATACAACACTTGTATTTATAATTTCATAATTTTCTTCTATAAAATTACCTGCTAACAATATATTATTTACATATGTGGATCATGTGGACATTAAGCCAACATTTTTTTTACAGTTCATGCTAACATGTTTTTTAGCAATATTGCTGGAAAAAAAATTGCGATACATTTTTATCAGAATTTTTTAAAAGTGTTTCCCTATTAAATTAAGAAAATGATTAATTGTTCTTTACCTTAAAATGTATAACTGATGGGGATTTTGCCTATTCTTGTAATTAAAGAAAATCAGCATATAAAATATATTTATAGCACATCTTTTATTGTGAAGAAAAATGCATAAAAAATTATTATTTTTTGATGATTCGCCAAAAAAACACCCCTATAGTTTTTTGAAAAAAACCCACAGGAAGATATTATGTATGTAGTGTTAGATGCTAATTACAGGTAGGTAAGGCAGAGGAGCCTGGCACAGCATGCTATAAATCGACCCCTGGTGGGGTAATTGGGGACTTGACAAAACTATAGCCAGGTGTTAAAACAGGCACACCTTAAGACTGATCCTCATCTGATACATATATATAGGTAAGGTGTGATGAAGGTCCATAAGGTAGTGATGATGAGGTGGGGTTTGGGCCCTGGGGGTTCAGGTGGCCATGACAACAGGTATGTCCTGAGAGTACCGATTATACACACAGGTACATAACTTGTTGTATAGATATGTCTCTTACAGAACATAAATGAGAATAAACTAAACTTCTGATTCTTGATTCATGATTATGAAATGACAAAATTATTTTTGTCTGATAAAATAATAAATATTAAAATATATGTACATATACAGTGTACTTGAGAAAAAAAATCTACAGTCATCAAGGTCTAAGGTAAAAATAGTCATTAATACAAAATGTATATTAATTACAACTAAACAAAATAAATGAAAAGAATAAAAATTTTGAAATCAGGAAGATAAACCTTAATTTTACACTATAATGAAATCTTTTAAAAAACATCAATGATAAAAAACACACTACAAATCATTCATAGTTTTAATTCCTCTTGTGCAATATATCATATAAGAACCACAGCCAATTTTATTTTAATATTAATTTAGATAAAATTTTATCAACATTTGAATATACATGTACATTGTACCTGGTAAAGTCAGGATGACAGATATAAGGCAGTCTTTACTAGGCCGAAAGAATAACAACTATGTTGGCTCGCCTTCCTTGACATCCTCACCCATTTCCAGCTCAATGGCACCAATAGAACTGGAGAAGAAATTAAAAATGTGTTTTTCCAGATGGCTGCCATGGCGGCCATCTTGTATTTCAGACCAACCCGAAAAATAACAACATTTGGTCGAAATCAAACAGGATTCATTTCAGGAAAGTTTCAGCTCAATGGCACTGGTGGAACTTGAGAAGAAGTTTAAATGGTTTTTTTTTCAAGATTGCGGCTATGGCGGCCATCTTGGATTTCGGACCAACCCGAAAAATAACAACACTAGGTCATGATAATATCAGGATCATTTCAGGCAAGTTTCAGCTCCATAGCACTGGTGGAAATTGAGAAGAAGTATAAAATGTGCTTTTCAAGATGGCGGATATGGCGGCCATCTTGGATTTCGGACTAACCCCAAAAATAACAACACTTGGTCAGGATAATATCAGGATCATTTCAAGCAAGTTTCAGCTCAATAGCACTGGTGGAAATTGAGAAGAAGTATAAAATGTGTTTTTCAAGATGGCGGATATGGCGGCCATCTTGGATTTCGGACTGACCCGAAAAATAACAACACTTGGTCAGGATCATATCAGGATCATTTCAGGCAAGTTTCAGCTTAATAGCACTGGTGGAACTGGAGAAGAAGTTTAAAATGTGTTTTTCAAGATGGCGGCCACGGCCACCATCTTTGATTTCGGACCGACCCGAAAAATAACAACACTTGGTTGGGATCATATCAGGATCATTTCAGGCAAGTTTCAGCTCAATAGCACTGGTGGAACTTGAGAAGAAATTTAAAATGTGTTTTTCAAGATGGCGACAATCTTGGATTTCGGACCGACCCGAAAAATAACAACACTTGGTCAGGACTCTCAGGATCATTTCAGGCAAGTTTCAGCTCAATCCCACTGGTGAAACTTGAAAAGAAGTTTGAAATGTGAAAAGTCATTGCACGGCGCACGACGGACGGCGCATGACGACGGAAGAAGCATGATGACTATAGGTCATCCTGACCATTCGGGTCAGATGACCTAACAAACCAAAACATTAGGGGGATTAATGTGGTCACACCTGACTGGACGTAACGCACTGCTTGTTTACCTGTGTAGCTTAAATGTAGTGCAGTACTTTTAAGTTTAAACGTAATGCATTAGGAGTGCACTTGGGTGTAAAGGTTAGCTTACACTCAACTATATCTGGGAGTTGACATCCTTTATCTTCTTTACTGTACTGTACACGATATCAAGGATTTTGAATTTTAACTTATGAGTCCAATTACCAGAATTTATCTATGTCTAGGATAAAGAGTCGTATATATCAAATATAACTTACAAAATGGTAAGATAGTGACATGGCCCTGTGATTGATTGTCGAACAGGTTCCCGCACTTCGTCTGCGAATTAACGATCATTTCAAGTTACGAGAGAAATAAGCATTTTGTGAGATGTAACATTTTGCATTAATTTTTAATTATTTTCCATTTCAAAATTTTTCAATAAAGAAAATGTTGAGACTCATTCCTATACTAACGCTTATATCATTAACCATATATAGGTCATGGTTGTCCAACTGTCATCAACAGTACAAATAAATCAATCATGTATACTCAAATGTTGGCCCAACGTTGTACCAATATTCAACAGCCAACCAACCTCTGATGCCAAATTATTAGTTTAGTACGAGGATGGCCCAACGTTGGCCCAATGTATGATAACCGATGCCAACGTTGGCCGACCATGCCAACAAGTTTCCAATATTTGGCCAACATATCTGGAATGTAGATCTAGATCTGCCGTCTAATGAATTTCATATGCATTTTAATTTTTTATAAACATACGTTGCACTGTTTATTATGAATGTGATGTTTATAATTTTACTGTCGTTTATTTTCATGACACCAGTAGACTACCGTCATACAATATTAAAATAGCACTTGTATTTATTCATTACATAAATTTTCTTAAGAACGAATACCCCCAATTGGGCCCCACCTCACGTTCAAATTCAAGCGAATAATACAATTACCATTCAACCTTTACCAGATGACACTTTCAGTAGAGATGTTCAATAACATAATCATGCTTAAACGGTGGATACCGGATAACTATCAATGGCAATAATGGATATGTTTATCTATTATATATACATGTATATATAAATGTTGAGACTCATTTAAATCTAACATATTTCCAAAAGTAATAAATCTATCATCTAAACATTTATCTATCGATGAAATAGAACTTTTAAAGAAGGGCTTAAAATTTTGTCCAACGCCTAAAGCAGATATGAAAGAGTTGAAAAGTGATCTTCATAAATATTGTCGTAAGTTGAGATTAATGGAGAAGTTTGACGGCAGAGAAAATGACAGCGATCCTCCTCTTGTTAGAAATGTATCAAAATGGAATCCACCAAAATGTAATGATAAATATTTGGAAGACTCAATCTCTGCTATTAAAGCATACCCATTATCATCCAATAACGCAAAGAAAAATTTATCATACAAACAACGAAAGGCATTAGAAGATCTTAGTGGAGATAGATCCATTGTTATAAAGGAGGCCGATAAAGGTGGTATGGTTGTTGTAATGGACGCTCAATATTATTGTGATACGATTACAGAAATGCTATCTGACGAGGGGTTTTATCATGAAATTTCATCTGACATAGATGGAGAGACTAGGAAATGTATTTCTTCTCTGATAAATAGTCACAATGGAAACTTTAAGGATAAAGAAATTGAATATCTGACAGAATTTGATTACCGTTCAAGTTATTTTTATGGACTTCCAAAAATACACAAAAGTAAAATGATTTCTACAGCTATTAAAGAGCAAAACTCTGAGTATATTTGTTTAAAATCACCAAATGATCTTAAATTTAGACCTATTGTAGGAGGTCCTGAGCATGTCACTCAGCGTTTGAGTCATTTTTTGGACATCATTTTAAAGCCCCTATGCACAGAAGTTAAGAGTTTTATACGTGATGATATAGATTTTTTATCTCATGTTAAGAGTGATCATTGTAAACTAGTTTCATTTGATGTAGTAAGTCTTTACACTAATATACCGCATGATTTAGGCGTAGAAGCTGTAAGTTATTGGTTGGATAAATGTCCCGGAAACACATATTCAAGATTTGATAAAGAGTTTGTTATTAATGCATTGAAAATTGTTTTAGAAAAGAATACATTTCATTTCAATGGTCACATCTATCAACAATGTAAAGGTACGGCAATGGGTACAAAAATGGCCCCTACATATGCCACACTTGTTCTTGGATATTTGGAAGAGAAACTTTATAAAACAGTTGAAAACAAATTTGGAGTTACATTTGGTAATTATATAAAAGAAAACTTCCTGAGATTTCTTGATGATTGCTTTATAATTTGGGAGTCTGATAAGGATCCTACAGAATTTTTCGATATTCTAAATTCTTTACATCCTGATGTAAATTATACTATGGGTGTCAGTGACACTGGGATGCCATTTGTGGACATTTTTGTTGAACTTATTGACAATACTATAGTTACCGATTTGTATAGTAAAGCTACAGATTCACATAATTATTTGGATTTTTTTTCCTACCATGCTAAACATACCAAACTGAATATTCCATATGGTCTAGCATCCAAATTAATTACAGTTGTTAGAGATAAGGAGAAGTTAAATGAGGGACTGAATGACTTGACAGTGTACCTCAAGAACAAACATTATCCTGCTGAGGTAATACAGAATGCTATTCAGAAAGCTAAGGAAAAGGGTCCAATTTCTGTTCACACCGATAGGATTCAAAATAAGGATACCAATATCATACCATTTGTAACTACGTATAATCCTAATAATTGTAATATGCTACCTATTATAAAACATTAGGAAACCTACATGAAAAATAGTGTGAAAATGAAACATATTTTTGAAAATAACAAAGTTATCAATTGCAAAAGACAAGCTCAGAATTTGAAACGTTTGTTATGTAGATCAAAATTTGATATGAACACCTCGCATGCTGACAGTGGTGTACAAAAGTGTATGAAACCCAGATGTGGTATATGTAAGATTCTTATTGTGTGTAAAAACTATACTTTTATAAATGACTCAAAAATAGAAATAAGATCTAATATTACATGTACATGTAATTCTAAAAATGTTATTTACACTATAATATGCAAATCATGTGGTGAATTTTATGTTGGCCAAACTGGGTGCGAATTAAGATTGCGTATGAATGTACATAGGCAGCAAATTAAAGATGATGACTGGAGATATTTAACCAGTGTTCTGGGAATGATTTTTATGTTTTACCTATCTACAAGTTATATAGTGACGATGTAGTTACAAGAGAGTTAAAAGAAAAACTGTTTATCAAAATGCTAAAACCAAACTTAAATGCAGAATAAGTAATTGAATGTACAGTATTCCATCTGTTCTGACCTTGTTTATTACGTCACGCTATTGTTAACGTCATCACAATTGATGACGTCATACATATCTAAGCAACGTACAGATATTGAAATAAACAAAAGTTCAGTCCGCCTGAAGAAGCCTGAGAGGGCAGAAAGGCCTTGCGGCAAAGTCTGTTTTTTGTTATTTTTTATACATTCTCCTTCGCAAGGACAGATTTCAATTTCTTATATACTATATATATATATATGGGGCAAAGAAGTAATTCAAACAGTGTGAACAATAAGGCTTGTTAAATTTTCGAGGCAATCCGCCCCTTTATCAAAACACAAAAAATTACAAATACAATCACACAATATATATAATACAATAACATATTGTATTTCCAGTACTTCTCTTATATATATTATGTTATTGTATTTGTAATTTTTTGTGTTTTGATAAAGGGGCGGATTGCCTCGAAAATTTAACAAGCCTTATTGTTTACACTGTTTGAATTACTTCTTATGACGTCACTATATTAATGACGTCATAATAAAGATTTGGAAGTTATGGACTCATAACTTCCAAGTGAGCTTGGTAAAGTTAAATAGTGGGGCTGCAGTTTAAATGTAAATATATATACATGATAACGTTAAGCTAACCTGTCCAGCAGCAGCTTCGCGAATTTAGAATCGGTCTCCAGTGCGAGATCTTCCTTTATCTTTCTCCATCTATCTATCTCCTGGCGGATGTAGATTCTTGCCTGTCCTCTTCTCTGTTCTGATTCTTTTCTCTTTCGTTTCCTTTCACTTTCCGTCAAGTAACCTTTCGGCCCTCGTCGTCTTTTCTGGTTTGCGTCCGCCATTTTATGCGGGTCTCACGAATTACCGACAAGAGCCGACAAAACAGACAAGAAGCTAGATTTACCGCCAAGAAGCCGTCAAGATTATCACAATGTTTAAAGAGGCTTGCCCGCAGAGAGATCAGAAAAATTGGCAAATAGAAAAAGATTTTTTACACATGACAGATTGTTGGAATTGTTGAGTTTTTCATTTTATTCTCCTTATAAAACGCTGAAAAGTGATATTGAAACCTCATTTTCTAAATATTATTTATTTAATCGCAACCCGCAATAAGTCCCCGCTATAAAGTGGAGTCTAATTAGATTGACACATCAAAGAAACAAGCACGTGCACAGTGCCGCACAGTGATAACTTCAAAGGCAGCGGCGATTTACACAAAAATATGAATAGAAATAGAACTTTAATGCGTGAAGTCATTTGGTCTGAAACGATCCGTCGATCAATTATTTAGTAGTTAAATAGTGGGGACTCCGAACTTGTCTGACTATATACATGTAGGTCATTCAGTACACAAACACACATATTAGTACTCAGTGAAACGTCAACAAACAGCATCATCGGCTAATATTCACAGCCGGGTTGAGATAGGAGACTGGTGTCACTATGGACCATTTGCACAGGTTCTTAACTGAAAATCTTCAGAACAAATCCAGAACGGGCAGAAATATTTTTTATGGCATTTTTTATGGATGATGACAGCTCATGTAAATTTTAAAGTGGTAATTTGCTTCACATTAAAAAAAAAGAAATAAAAGATAAAAACTGTTACATATATTGTTGTTATTTTTGTTGTGTTCTGGTTATATTTGAGTAACAATATAATGACGTGCATTAATCTTATAGTCAGATAGAGGTGCAGACGATGTGCTGAATTTTTCAACCAACTGGGATCAGATTTTAATTTGTGCAACCAAAAGTGACGATGTTTTGTCAGATTATGAAACATGTATTTCTGCAATACAGTTGCATTTTTAGTTGTGTATCTATCATACCTTGTAGTACTACAACTGGGGTATCTGAAATGGCATCGAACGAGTGACGTCAGTCACGAGTTTGCATGGCTCCATCCACGATTCCATTTCAGATACCCCAGTAGCAATACTTTAAAAACTACTTCAAATGTGTTGTAACATGGCCCGCCTACATTCCATCGGACATGTGCACGTGATCAATCCGGAAAGCATTTCCTCACGACCAATCAAAATGACATGTGTGCTACACGTTTTTTTTTTATTACACGAAAAAATAAAATCATACATTAGTTCTTTGGGTGTACAGGGGCGGCTAATTTAAATAAAGAGAGAGTTTTTTCTTTGTTTTTTTTTTTTTTTTTTGTTTGTTTGAAACAAAGGCCATTCGTGTTTTACGCTGTATCGTGAGATCATTGGAAAGCCAGTGAAGAAATTGTCCACGTAGTCTAGTGTATCACGTGCTGTCCTTGCCGGAAGATATCTCCCACTTGATCTGACATACCACTAATATAATGATAATTGTGATTAGGATGTTATTACATTGTAACTATCATGCATCTATTATTTTTCCTTCGTCCATTTAATATCATGATCCCTCCCTCCTTCACTCTTACTCTTTCCGCTTTTCTCATCCAATAATGTTGTATATACTTATTAATTTCTATAGCCATCCTATATGATCAGAGATATATATGTATATATGTCTCTGCTATGATGTATACGCTCGTACATACGTGTAATAATATTATTAGGAACGGGCGTTTATAATGTATTTGTAACTTGTGCCCAGTCCTTTTGCTGTTATTGGAAATGAAATATGTAACTTACTCTTCAGTCTATGACGTCACAGGTTGAACCACAGGTCCTAGCCTCGTCTGTCAATACACCCAATATATAAGTTTTGGAAAAACGTACAACAGAGGGTAAGGAATTTAAGTGGTTAAGTTTCAGGATTGACATTATATAGATTTTTCAGTATTATTTCACTTACATCATCACCTCATCAATGATACATGTAGTAAAAAAGGACATCGTAACAAATAATGAAAAATTCCACGAGTATATCACGGTATAGGCCGACATATTTTATTTTGATGTTCTACATTATTGTACATTATACCATCTGCCAGTTTTAATTATAAATTCATGATTATTTGTTCAGAACTTACAAATTACTTATTATTTTTTCATATCAGTTAAAAACTCATTTCGTTTTCAAAATTGGTTTCATTTTTATAAATTCTATCACATATACAGACTTCGCAGACTTAGTTTAGATTTTATCTTATTTTTTGTAAAATGCAAAAGTACAACAATAAAAAATAAAGGATTCAAAAACAAGTACTTAGTACTCGTGTAATTAATTGTGTTCATAGAATAGCTATTAAACAGCACTGACTTTACATCTGTCAAATACGTAACATGGTAAGTACATTATATGTAGGTATTTCATTCTGGTCATGAAATGAGCCCGAATCTAGACTATGCTATATGCTATAAAAATGTTAGTAACGTATGGCTAAAGGAAAATAAATAAATAAATAAATAAGCAAATAAATAGAAATTACTAGGAATTGTTCGCTAACTGATATCATAGGGATCTTCACTCAGATTCCAGACGCAATATCAGCCTAGCAGACTAGATAAGACTTTTATTTGAAATCTGATAATTTGTTACCAAGTGTAGATACATGAAGTTTAAAAAAAAAAAAACAAGGAAAAAAAAACAAACCCAAAAAACAGAACCTTTGTATGCTAAGTTTGTATCACATGACCAATTACATATCCTTTCCGAGCAAGACTTGTATTAATTTTCTTGACTTCTTCCACCCATTTACAAAGTTATCTTAAAGCCTCTCCCCTTTGTTGGTTGGCCCGGATCTTCATACGGAAGGAATCCGGAGACGGAAATACTTGGGGGAAACCCTCTACTTAGATCGGGTATTCGACATCTTTGTCATGATGTTTACAATTTCCCTCATCGCGCATGCGCATAGGTATGCATAGGTATTTGTTTACACACATCGAAAAATAATAATATGAAATAGTTACTAGGTTGTTCATATTTATTTTATTTTTCTTCATTTTTTTATACAAATGGTTATGGACACTTTTGAAATGTATAATTAACATATAGTGCATAACGTTTTACATAATTTTAAATCGTATACCCTTTTTTATATATTATTTGAGTGAAAATCTAGCCATTTAGTAGTCCCTTTAAAAGATCAGAGTAATAATGCATTCGGATCATCCTCGGGTTGACTATAACCCGAGGAGTTCCGGATGAGTAATAATGGACACAACAACAACAACAACAGGAAACAGTTAATTAACTAGGAAATCATTGTTGACTTACTGTATATAAGTTCCAAATACTGATGGTTTTATACGTAAGTATTAAACCATACCGTATACATCAATAGTATACACGGACTATCCATAATTAACTGTATATTCAATTTCAAAACATGTTTTGCCAATTAAAGTCTACTGTAAACGTGGTTATTTTCGCGGGGGTTTAATTTCGCGATTTCGATACGTAAACTATACGCGCGGGGTAATTTTCGCTATTGACACACCCTCGTTTGTAGTTCGGGTTTACTCAAATTAATATCAAAATGATACACGTGGGGGGAATTTTCGCGATCATCAGGGATTTGCGTAATTATTGTAAATTTCCTCCTTCTCGTAAATTTCCACGTTTACAGGAATTGTTGTAGTCTTTCTGCCTGCATTCTAGACAGAACGTTCACTGGTTGTGTGAGCGTCATAAAAACATATTTGGACACAATGACGTCCAGAGTCGAGTAGAGTAGAAAGCCACACTTCTTTAGCAGTTTTACTCTACAATGATCCATGTGACGTCGTACTTTGTAATGAACCCTATGTCATCATACTTTGTAATGAACCCTATGTTATCATACTTTGTTATGGACCATATGACGTCGTACTTTGTAATGAGCTATGTGACGTCATACTTTGTAATGAACCCTATGTCATCATACTTTGTAATGAACCATGTGACGTCATACTTTGTAATGAACCCTATGTCATCATACTTTGTAATGAACCATATGACGTCGTACTTTGTAATGAACCCTATGTCATCATTCTTTGTAATGAACCATGTGACGTCATGCTTTGTAATGAGCCATGTGACGTCGTACTTTGTAATGAACCCTATGTCATCATACTTTGTAATGAACCCTATGTCATCATACTTTGTAATGAACCCGATGTCATTATAATTGAAATGAACCATGTGACGTCATACTTTGTAATGAACCATATGTGACGTCATACATTTTAATGAACCATATGACGTCGTACTGCAATGCCTTGTTTCTTAGCAGTTCCACTTTCTACTGAACCCAATAATGTCACACACGAAATATATGGATCTTGTCGGAGTCATCCTCTGTGATGACAAGTTCTCCGCCACAAGCGCTGGTCGCGTACGGACGTTTCACACCGTCCGTTGGCTTCACAATGTTTCTCAACTTCTCGCCGTCCTCTTGATCAAGAGCAATCACGTGATTCGCGTCTGGCAAAGTTACATACACAGTGTCTGCATCACACGTGACCCCACAAGGCGTGCTCTCCACTTGACGACACCACAATGGCGCGAGTTTATCACTTACACATATCACGTGACGCGTATCACTGAAGTCACAGACGACAATGTTACCGGTGGAAGTTTTGGTGAGGAACATTGGGACAAGAAACAACGGGTCATTACCTGCCCCTGTCGTGTTACTTAGAAGCGAGTGCTGTATGTCTCCTTTTTTAGAAATGATATCAATCCCGGACGGTTCGTCGTCGTTGTAATAAGATGCTGCGAACTTGTCATGGTTGAGAGAACAAATGCCCACATAGGAACGCTTGGTCTTTATATTGTCCTTCACGTGCATTTTCCTTCCTAGCGATATAGTTGTAATCTTCTTCTTGAAGAATCTGGTGACCGCGATTTCACTCTCTGCTGTGAACGTTATTCGACAAGGGTTCGAAATTGACATGCTATCTACGTAACTGCCGTCGATAAGGAAGCGTCTGATAACACCATTTTCGCCATCTGCAATAACGATGTATTTCTCGTTAACGGCGACGTCATAAAAGTTCACGTTAGAGGTCTCATCCGGGTGTCCGCTGAAATTGAAGTGTTCGATAGAATGGAGTGTGCCGAAGTTTAACTGGCTATGAAACAACTCTTGCAGCTTTGTATCTGGTACAAACTCGAAGCTACACTTACGAGCACTCTTGCCAAGAGTCGAATTAAGGCGTTTTCGAAGACGTGTAAGGTTCGGCTTCATATCCGAGAACGACATAAGGAGGGAGTCCATGTTCTCGTCATCCATCGCATCATTCAGGTCGATATAAGCATCTTTGATTTGGTCTCGGACGGTCTCCATATCGTCAGCAACTTCGCCAATGTCTTGTTCCACGACGTATTCCATGACCTGGCCTTTCAGCAAGCCCACCTTTTCCTTTATCTCCATGTAGAACGTCTCAAGCTTAGATTCATACAGCTCGATCTGTTGCAGCACTTCCTGTTGTGATTCAGTCAAACCTGCTTGACCGTTTCTCTGCCAGCGCCACCTGTCGGATTCCAGAAGCATCGTTTCCAGCTCCTGTCGATAGCCAACAAGAGACGGTAACACTCTCTTGTAGGCCTTGGATAGTTTGATACACTCGCAGTCGTCTCCCTTGTGTCCCTCCACAGCTCCCTCAGCTGTCGTGAGAGTCTGACATGCAAAGCAAAAGAAGGACAGACAGTCACTGTTACGTCTGATATCGTTGTGTACAACACGCAGGAATCCATCAAGCGTCTGATCAACACCGAACTTAGCTGCAATCACCCACGGGGTCATTGGCGTCGTCTGTAATTTTGATTTCTGTCCTGTCAACCGGACAATAGAATACATCATCTGATCTAGTTCTGTCTATATGTCCGGCTAAACAAGCCAAACAGAATGAATGTTCACATCCAGGTAGTGTCCTTGGATCTTTGAATCGCTCCAAACACACTGAACATGTCAGAAACTCCTCCGTTACGTTTTTAGCAAGCCGCCCTGCCATTTTAAAATATTCAAACTAAAATGTCTAAAATGCTGACTTCTATGGTTTAATTTGTGTTACTGTGTGAAGAATCCTCATCGATATCCTGACTGTTGACAATATGTCTTGTTAACGAACTGACTCCCCGAGACATAAGACCGACCAGTCCAGCCACAATGCTATGTGTGTGGAGTGTATTTATACTGGAATTGAACAAACAACAGTGGGGTTAATACTCTCTATGACGTGGTAAGGTATTAATTGATTAAGTTTTCAGCGTGACAACAATAAGATTATCGCTCACAAATCTTAGGTTGTTTACTCGATGATTTGAAATAACACTGGCCACACATGTACCCTATAGCACGTCACGTTCAGTTCGAAAAGTTGAACCTACAGTAGAGAGCACCTGCCCACTCCATTAAAGTGACTGAACTATCGTCCTTATAGCTACAAAGGTCGCTGTCTTACTGAGAGGATTTACTATTATTTAATGTCAATGTTGTTTTCCCGACTTATACATTTGTATTATACATGTACAATTATTACCTTCTGATAGGGTCAATACGTCGTTTTATTATCCGAGGTACGGTAAGCATGTGCTTGTTTTAACATAAAATCGCTAGTTTGATTTGAAAAAAAATAAATCTTCAACGAATGCAAGTAAGTATTGCACAAATAGGGATTCCTAGATGTGTAGGAAACATGTGTTATATGTAATTAAACACCACACATGCAAATCAGTAAAATTGATACATTGGGTACACGCATTCCTACAGTAAATGATTACTTACTTTACAAAGTTTCACAGTGATATGTAGAGGTGGAGGATATTGCCTTTGTTGGGCATGCCAAGTTTGTTTTAGAAATACATGTACATAGTTAACTCGTTTGAACGACTTTTTTTTACTCTCCCTTACGACTTTAAGCTCATTCCTACCTTTTCAAACTTAAAACGCATTCATACGACGAGTTAACTCGTTTGTTTGACTTTTTAACTCGTTCGTACCGATTTCTAACTTGTTCGTACGACTTTTTAAAAACACTTGTTTGTGGTTAATTTTTTTAACTTGTTCATACGACTTTGTATCTCGTTCTTATGGGTTTTAACTCGTTTGTACCGACTTTTTACTCGTTTTTATCGACTTTTCATTTCGTTCTTACGACTTTTTAACTTTTGTACGGACATTGTAACTCGTTCGTACTACTTTCTACGTTTGTACCGACATTTTAATTCTTTCGTACGAATTTTCATCTTGTTCGTAATTATTGCGTTCCTACGTTCTTGAAAATGACGCCAATATGTTTCCGTACATTGTAAATGTCTCTAGTTAACAATATAGCTATATGCAGCGCTGGATTAATCCGGATTTTCCTATCTGACCACGCTGGATTAATCCGGATTTTCCTATCTGACCACGCTGACCTTGGAAGTCAACAACGACACTGGTCAAAAACCGTGCTACACATAGAACTGCTTCGTGGTGGTGTCACGTTTAGACTGGCAGGAGTTTGGGCGCCTCCCGAACGATAATCCTGGTTTAGTGAGACTTACAACAGAACAAATACTTATTTCTTCTGTCGACTAAGAAAATTACATTTACCATTCTAAAGAACATAATTTCAAGGAAATGAAACAAAAGCAAGAGGACCGCGTAGCCTGTATCGTTCTCCTGCAAGCCATCTGAGTCCTGTTAACTTCGGTGTAAAGGTCTAAGTAGCCCGAGTTTCCTCTGGCCCTGCCACCATAACTACACCACACATGGCGTCAGGGCCAGAGGAAACTTGGACTAGGGTCAAAGGTCAAACTACATGTATGTACCGAGTCCGGATAGTCGGCATTTTAATACGGATGGCGTTTAATTTGGCGTGTTAAATTTTGGTGCTTTCATGGAAGGCACCAAATAAACCAAAATCCAAAATATAACCAGAACCAAAATATCCTAATCCATGGTACTGTACTGAAAATCCCCCACGCGCTCCGTCACATACGTATAAATGTAGATGTCATTTGGAATTCTCAATATGTGGCCTATTTTTTTAAGATTGGGTATTTGAAGTATTCAATGTCACAAAAATGCTACAAAACTAGGGAAAATACCGATACACCATTAGAAAAAACTAGGTACTTTGTTGTGGACATTATTCTCTAGAGAAATCAGCATCCACAGACCATTATTTTGGTATCAAGTAAAATTAGTAGGATAAATTCAGCACATTTCATCTTAAAATACATAAATGAACTAGACCGCATTCATGTTCCATAGATTTCGTCAAACATCACGACCATTATAATGTGTAAGATCTGTATCGCTCACCTCTGGATAATAAGGTCAAAATACACTAAGTTATATTTCAATTTGTTCAATTATTGATGATATTATTACAAATGGGGATATCTTTGAAAGTAACCATTGAATCATTTTCATTTTCGAACCCGATATATCCTCGATATATTGCTACATGTAAACAAACTTGGTTGATATTTACTTGAGTTATTATGTTCACAAGGTCCAAAATAATAATATTTTCACTAAAGGTAATAAATCTGTCAGTTACTGTAGAATAATTCCCATTTCGAACTCGTCCGAGATCTTGTCGATATATGGCTACACACAAAGTTTCATCAAACTTGGTAGAGTTTTACTTCAATTATTGAGTTCACAAGGTCAAATAATACTATTATTACAAAGGGCAATAACCCTGTAAGTTAAAATAGTGTCGAATAATTTCAATTTTCGATCTCGTCCAATATCTTGTCGATATATGGCTACAAACAAAGTTTTATCAAACTGGGTTGATATTTACTTCAATTATTGTGTTCACAAGGTCCAATAATAATTATTACAAAGGGAAATAATAACTCTGTAAGTTACTGTTGAATGATCTTGTAAATATATGGCTACCTGACATTTACTCAAATTATCGTGTTCATAATATAAGGTAATTGTTGACGGACAGACAGGCGGAAGGATGGACGACGGATGCTGGAAGCCACGGTATGGCATAAGCAGACGTCTGTGTTAATATATTATGAGCAGGGGCTTTTTTCTATGAATACTAACCAGAAGCAGACGCCTATGGTTAGATATAGGAAGCTTTCTAACATATTTGAGCCGTGTAACCTTGAAAGTAGGACAAGGTCATTCACTAGAACTAAATATATGTGCATAGTACTTTGCAAGTCCTTTAACACAGCTTGTTACTTGGCTTATATCTAATGGAAATGGTGAGCGAGGAAAACAACAAAAACCAACCAGAATGTCAACTTCGCTAGCCAAGCGTGTTCAATACAATACTCTCATTTTTTTTGTGAAAAGGAGAGTATCGTATTGAACACCCTTGGCTAGCGAAGTTGGGAAAATGTTGACAACCGATGGAAAGACAACTAACGACTTTGGTAATGTGGCCCATTCCAGGTACATAAACAAACGAGAAGACAAGCTGAAGGAAAATATTTACACTTTATTGATGCCCCGTGAACAATGTACAAACATTTCAGTACATCGCAACGTCAAATAAGGGAGATAACTTGTGTTGTAAAATCCCTTTCAGGTCCAGCGAGCTCTATACTCTGCGGTACATATGACTAGATATCGCATGTTTAGAAGAATATTTAAGTGTTATTTTTTAGCAGTCAGAAGCCTTCAGACAAATATAACCTAAGTAAGATTCTTTGTGATCTATCAGATTTAATAAAGTTTTGATAAAGTTTTAGCCGCTGGGGCCAAGAATGACTAATAATTAGTGTTTCATTAAATGTAAGGTTAGGGTTATCTCCCTTATAAACTTCGTTGTACCTTATTTGTAGGCTTACAATCATTCACACTGAAAACACAACATACTGGATCACAGGGGTTTGATACAGATCTCTGACCTCTAGGTTTGGGACTTATGATACACATATTGACCTTTGGAGCTTGAGAACTGTGCCAAAACCCTGTGTACTACACACAATATCTGACCTAAGGGTGTCTTAATTCCGATAAAAATCTGCTAAATATAAATGCTGATCATTTTCATAGTTGAATCATCACAGTGGTTAGATACATGCACATTACACTAGACACTGATGTCTACTCATTATTTCTAACCCCTGTGCCTTCAATATCGAATACAAAAATCTGCCTATACACATCACTTAAACCAGAGACTTGTATATCTCTGCTTAAACCAATTGATTTGATATACATTGACTTATTTCATATCCGCTACAATTCTCATTCAACTAGTAACAAGTCTGTCAAAACACAAAACATCTGATAAATACAGTAACACCTAGGTCAAATTCTGGTAACATCCGACACCAGTGTAACCCTCGGTATAGTCTTATAATGGAATCATCCAATAACACCATTATACCCCGGTAGTCTTATAATGGAATCATCAAATAACACCATTATACCCGGTAGTCTAATAATGGAATCATCTAGTAACACCACTATACCCCCGTAGTCTAATAATGGAATCATCTAGTAACACCACTATACCCCCGGTAGTCTAATAATGGAATCATCTAGTAACACCACTATACCCCCGTAGTCTAATAATGGAATCTTCTAGTAACACCACTATACCCCGGTAGTCTAATAATGGAATCATCTAGTAACACAACTATACCCCGGTAGTCTAATAATGGAATCATCTAGTAACACCATTATACCTCCAGTTTCTGATATGCCTATAAGTAACTCTCCACTGCAGTATTGGTGTCCCTTACTTTAACAGTTAGTTCCCCTTACTCACACATCAACAGTTACATCACTTTCTGTGTGTTGTAACATCGAGATGAGATAAGATACATATACCAGTCCCCTTTACTAAAGTTTATCAATGAAAACAAAACTGCAAGTTTCATTTTATTAACTCTAGAAATGTTTTCACATTGACAATGTTTACCAGATGTTGATAAAACTACAACAGAAAATATGTTTTAATAGGTGTTATCATAGAGAATCAAAACAAACAATTATTTATATATAAACAGATGTCACGTGATTTTAACCAAATATGAGCATTAACAAACAAATTACATAAGGAAAGCTGGCACCTACAGCAGACACAATTTTACTGATTTTCTTTTGTCTTTTTTTTTGAGAATACAAATGAAAGCTGAATGAACATATTACATGTACATCATGAGAATAATAAAACTATAGTGTTGAAAAACCCCACTCTACCTAGCTAACACACATCAAACAAACAGTGGATAAAACACAGGTATAGTATGTGACCTATTGTATCGTCATGGTGTCTGTAACACATCCCAGCAGACACAATGTGATGGAATTTAGACAAAGGAAAATCTTACCTAGCAACATATAATCACTAATAATGTCAAAACAGTTCTTAGAACTTTCAAGGTTTCTTCATTACACTTGTTTGATAGGATCAAAAATCTTCGTTTCCGTTTCATACAAAGTTTATGAAACCAATCACAGACAGTGTTGTATGACCTAGATTTCCCAAACCCAACTTAATCCTAACTTATATACTTATTAATTCAAAGATTGTAGCACGTCCCAATGTACATACATTTATATATTTGTCACAATGTACATACATTTATGTATAAAATGAAGAACTGGACAGTGCTCCTCTAGACAACCATTTTCTATAACAATATTTCACCTTTATATGAATTCTTTCTCTTTTTAAAGCACAAAAATAGTGAAATACATGCACATCAACTTAACAATTTTTTTTTAAATTGTCATCTAGGAAAATAGAGAAGCATTAGCAACAGAGAGAGTAGCGTTACAAACTCAGAGAGTAGCGTTACAAACTCAGAGAGTAGCGTTACAAACTCAGAGAGTAGCGTTACAAACTCAGAGAGTAGCGTTACAAACTCAGAGAGTAGCGTTACAAACTTAGAGAGTAGCTAGTTCTACTACACCACTATTACGATGAGTCATCACCAAAAACCACGAACACAATAAGCTCTAGCTACAAGTTAAATACTTGGATATATTTGTCTTATACTTGATAATGTTAGGTCAGACTGTTAAATTGCCTCATACTTGTTACTTCGTTATGCTTATATTTCTCAATATTAACGTTATTCTGGGATTTTGTTTATTTATGTAAATTCTGTTTATTTATCGTTGTTCCTGGGGCATTTTTTCTTCCCAGTGATTTTCACATATCAGCATCATGCAGATATGAGGCTAAAATCAAGTTTTGTTTTCCAATAACTGCATTAAATCTTGGCAATTATCATAACATCCAGAGAATGTTAGTTAACCATCTTTCTACCAAGGAAGATAAAATCAATAGGATTACTACCATAACAGCCACACTATAATACACCGTACACATCAATTTCAAACCTCATTTTCACCTTTACCACACTTTCATGGTTTTTTTTGTTTATTTTGTTTATTTTAGCAATTTTACACAAACTTCATCAAATATATTCAGCAATTTATTGGCATCTGGAAATGTTGATATGAAGTGTATAAAGCCAAAAAAGTAAATTCCAGATTGATTCAAACCAACTGATATTACCCGACACCCATGAGACCAATACACAACTAGATAAAACGTTGTATGAAATATAATATTTGATGCTGCTAATGATTTCACTGATGTCACACAGTGAAGTGATATTAGATTAAAGAAAAATGTAATTAAAGTTCTTGGGAGGCATTCATACTACCTGTAAAAATATTGAAATGTTCTTTATATTTACACTGTGATAATAATTTATGCATCATCATATGTATTACATCATTTAATGTATTACATGTACATCATTATGTGTATATACATAATATGTATTACATCATTTAATGTATTACATCATTTAATGTATTACATCATTATATGTATTACATCACTATATGTATTACATCATTGTATAATGATAATTATACCTGACATAATGACATAACAATATACCATGTAATACCTGACATACCAGGTATAATATCTGACATAACGACATACCAGGTATAATATCTGACATAACGACATACCAGGTATAATATCTGACATAACGACATACCAGGTAATACCTGACATAATGACATACCAGGTTATACTTGACATACCAGGTATAATATCTGACATATCGACATACCAGGTATAATATATGACATAACGACATACCAGGTAATACCTGACATACCAGGTATAATATCTGACATAACGACATACCAGGTAATACCTGACATACCAGGTATAATATCTGACATAACGACATACCAGGTAATACCTGACATACCAGGTATAATATCTGACATAACGACATACCAGGTATAATATCTGACATAACGACATACCAGGTAATGACAAAATGACATTATATCTGATATTATGACATAATATCTGTCTCAGGGATAACATGGTTATCATACTTCAACATACCAAATTTTTCAGCATCAGCATTCTCCAAATTAAGGTGATCCAAACATAGTAATCAATTTGTGGGGACAGAATTCACCTCATGGCAGGACAAGCTGTACCCTAAATATAGGTATGAACAGGTTCTAATTAGGTCGCTGTACAGGTGCAAACAGGTGATTTCCTGTTTACTATTAATAAGGTCGCTGTACAGGTGCAAACAGGTGATTTCCTGTTTACTATTAATACAAGTATATATATAATATATATATATATTGATGGTAACCGAAGCTATCACTATGATAATATACACGAGGATTTTTCCGGCTCGTTTCCTTCCAGACGCTCTATTGCCATGATGATTTTGGAAAACACTTCTTTTACACTCTGCAAAACAAAACGAAATTATCAAGCTAGCTTTAAGGATTATTTTTCAATATTCATAAAACTTTAACATTTTCTTACATCAGGACATTGAATATTTAAACACTTTGTAGAGGAAGTCGTTAAATGATATGTACATGTATAACTCTAGATGTCAGAAGGTCATTGGTGTATTTGTTTATTGTGTTGTTGTGTTAGTATCAATTTGGGCAGTTTAAGAACATAACAATTATGCTGACAAAGGGACACCTGAATCAGGATTTCACTAAATCTGTCCAGGTTAGGTTTAGTATTGTATACTGTCCTATCAACAGCTGAGGTCATTAAAGGATGGGTAAAGTGAGAAGTGACCACTGTTTATAATGTTTTAATGACCAGATCGAGAACCTAAAACAGATCCAGATCTAGTGTCAGTATACATTTGTACACACTCTATGGGGAGTAATAGTGTATCATTACTCTACAGTATACACACTCTATGGGGAGTAATAGTGTATCATTACTCTACAGTATACACTCTATGGGAAGTAATAGTGTATCATTACTCTACTGTACACACTCTATGGGGAGTAATAGCTAGTGTATCATTACTCTACAGTATACATATTCTATGGGAAGTAATAGTGTATCATTACTCTACAGTATACACTCTATGGGAAGTAATAGTGTATCATTACTCTACAGTATACACACTCTATGGGGAGTAATAGTGTATCATTACTCTACAGTATACACACTCTATGGGGAGTAATAGTGTATCATTACTCTACAGTATACACACTCTATGGGAAGTAATAGTGTATCATTACTCTACAGTATACACACTCTATGGGGAGTAATAGTGTATCATTACTCTACAGTATACACTCTATGGGAAGTAATAGTGTATCATTACTCTACAGTATACACACTCTATGGGGAGTAATAGTGTATCATTACTCTACAGTATACACACTCTATGGGAAGTAATAGTGTATCATTACTCTACAGTACACACTCTATGGGGAGTAATAGTGTATCATTACTCTACAGTATACACACTCTATGGGAAGTAATAGTGTATCATTACTCTACAGTATACACTCTATGGGAAGTAATAGTGTATCATTACTCTACAGTATACACACTCTATAGGGAGTAATAGTGTATCATTACTCTACAGTATACACACTCTATGGGGAGTAATAGTGTATCATTACTCTACAGTATACACACTCTATGGGGAGTAATAGTGTATCATTACTCTACAGTATACACACTCTATGGGGAGTAATAGTGTATCATTACTCTACAGTATACACACTCTATGGGAAGTAATAGTGTATCATTACTCTACAGTATACACTCTATGGGAAGTAATAGTGGATCATTATGTTATCACTACGAAGGGATATCTAAACCAGACCTCATGTTCCTTGGCTGAAGTCTCCATGAAGGGAACTTCCCACTTTCTAGCAAGTCCTTTAGCTTCATCCTCTGGGACTTCCCTGTAAAGACATACAAACACATGTACAACTAGAGGGTTATAACTAGCACTCCAACCAGGTCAAACAGATATCGTAAGGGAGGTAACTGAAGTAATTTCAGACATCTGAGTAATTTGAGACATTTACATATTGGTAATACTAATTAGTAATTTTTGATAACAGCAGATCAAAGTTAAAGCCAATTTGGCTTCTTGACGGATAAATATAGTAATGGCAATATTTATGCAGTTTGCCAACATTTGAATTTGAAACATCTGATCCGTAAAATCACAACATTTGGTCAGGACCATCTCAGGATCATTTTAGGTAAGTTAAAGCTGAATCACTTGTGGAATATGAGAAGAAACATGAAATGTGAAATACTGAGGGCACATGTGAACGGCAGATGAAAATGGACGAAACGTTATGGCTATAGGTCATCCTCACCTAATTAAGGGAAGCAATACAAATGTTCCAAAAAATAAAATTATTTAAATTAAAATTAATTAAAATTAAATCATTTTGGCAGAGGGCAATTAAAAATAAACTTACAACATCTGAAAACTGCTTCTGTGAGAGCTGATAAAACATGTAAGCTGTAGAAGACACCAATACAGCCTCACAGACATTGAACACCTACCTCTCACCAGCTGTAGTAGACACCAGTACAGCCTCACAGACATTGAACACCTACCTCTCACCAGCTGTTGTAGACACCAGTACAGCCTCACATACATTGAACACCTACCTCTCACCAGCTGTAGTAGACACCAGTACAGTCTCACAGACATTGAACACCTACCTCTCACCAGCTGTTGTAGACACCAGTACAGCCTCACATACATTGAACACCTACCTCTCACCAGCTGTAGTAGACACCAGTACAGCCTCACAGACATTGAACACCTACCTCTCACCAGCTGTTGTAGACACCAGTACAGCCTCACATACATTGAACACCTACCTCTCACCAGCTGTAGTAGACACCAGTACAGCCTCACAGACATTGAACACCTACCTCTCACCAGCTGTAGTAGACACCAGTACAGTCTCACAGACATTGAACACCTACCTCTCACCAGCTGTAGTGGACACCAATACAGCCTCACAGACATTGAACACCTACCTCTCACCAGCTGTAGTAGACACCAGTACAGCCTCACAGACATTGAACACCTACCTCTCACCAGCTGTTGTAGACACCAGTACAGCCTCACAGACATTGAACACCTACCTCTCACCAGCTGTAGACACCAGTACAGCCTCACAGACATTGAACACCTACCCCTCACCAGCTGTTGTAGACACCAATACAGCCTCACAGACATTGAACACCTACCCCTCACCAGCTGTAGTAGACACCAGTACAGCCTCACAGACATTGAACACCTACCCCTCACCAGCTGTAGTAGACACCAGTACAGTCTCACAGACATTGAACACCTACCTCTCACCAGCTGTTGTAGACACCAATACAGCCTCACAGACATTGAACACCTACCCCTCACCAGCTGTTGTAGACACCAATACAGCCTCACAGACATTGAACACCTACCCCTCACCAGCTGTAGTAGACACCAGTACAGTCTCACAGACATTGAACACCTACCCCTCACCAGCTGTTGTAGACACCAATACAGCCTCACAGACATTGAACACCTACCCCTCACCAGCTGTAGTAGACACCAGTACAGTCTCACAGACATTGAACACCTACCTCTCACCAGCTGTAGTAGACACCAGTACAGTCTCACAGACATTGAACACCTACCTCTCACCAGCTGGAGTAGACACCAGAGTCACAGACATTGAACACCTACCTCTCACCAGCTGTAGACACCAGTACAGTCTCACAGACATTGAACACCTACCCCTCACCAGCTGTAGTAGACACCAGTACAGCCTCACAGACATTGAACACCTACCCCTCACCAGCTGTAGACACCAGTACAGTCTCACAGACATTGAACACCTACCCCTCACCAGCTGTAGTAGACACCAGTACAGCCTCACAGACATTGAACACCTACCCCTCACCAGCTGTAGTAGACACCAGTACAGTCTCACAGACATTGAACACCTACCTCTCACCAGCTGTAATAGACACCAGTACAGTCACACAGACATTGAACACCTACCTCTCACCAGCTGTAGTAGATCTACACCAGTACAGTCTCACAGACATTGAACACCTACCTCTCACCAGCTGTAGTAGACACCAGTACAGCCTCACAGACATTGAACACCTACCTCTCACCAACTGTAGTAGACACCAATACAACCTCACAGACATTGAACACCTACCTCTCACCAGCTGTAGTAGACACCAGTACAGTATCACAGACATTGAACACCTACCTCTCACCAGCTGTAGAAGATCTACACCAGTACAGTCTCACAGACATTGAACACCTACCTCTCACCAGCTGTTATAGACACCAGTACAGTCACACAGACATTGAACACCTACCTCTCACCAGCTGTAGTAGACACCAGTACAGCCTCACAGACATTGAACACCTACCTCTCACCAGCTTTAGTAGACACCAGTACAGCCTCACAGACATTGAACACCTACCTCTCACCAGCTGTAGTAGACACCAGTACAGTCTCACAGACATTGAACACCTACCTCTCACCAGCTACAGTAAACACCAGTACAGTCTCACAGACATTGAACACCTACCTCTCACCAGCTGTAGTAGACACCAGTACAGTCTCACAGACATTGAACACCTACCTCTCACCAGCTACAGTAAACACCAGTACAGTCTCACAGACATTGAACACCTACCTCTCACCAGCTGTAGTAGACACCAGTACAGTCTCACAGACATTGAACACCTACCTCTCACCAGCTGTAGTAGACACCAGTACAGTCTCACAGACATTGAACACCTACCTCTCACCAGCTGTAGACACCAGTACAGTCTCACAGACATTGAACACCTACCTCTCACCAGCTGTAGTAGACACCAGTACAGTATCACAGACATTGAACACCTACCTCTCACCAGCTGTAGTAGACACCAGTACAGTCTCACAGACATTGAACACCTACCTCTCACCAGCTGTAGTAGACACCAGTACAGCCTCACAGACATTGAACACCTACCTCTCACCAGCTGTAGTAGACACCAGTACAGTCTCACAGACATTGAACACCTACCTCTCACCAGCTGTAGACACCAGTACAGCCTCACAGACATTGAACACCTACCTCTCACCAGCTGTAGACACCAGTACAGCCTCACAGACATTGAACACCTACCTCTCAACAGCTGTAGTAGACACCAGTACAGCCTCACAGACATTGAACACCTACCTCTCACCAGCTGTTGTAGACACCAGTACAGTCTCACAGACATTGAACACCTACCTCTCACCAGCTGGAGTAGACACCAGTACAGCCTCACAGACATTGAACACCTACCTCTCACCAGCTGTTGTAGACACCAGTACAGTCTCACAGACATTGAACACCTACCTCTCACCAGCTGTAGTAGACACCAGTACAGTCTCACAGACATTGAACACCTACCTCTCACCAGCTGTAGTAGATCTACACCAGTACAGTCTCACAGACATTGAACACCTACCTCTCACCAGCTGTTGTAGACACCAGTGCAGTCTCACAGACATTGAACACCTACCTCTCACCAGCTGTAGTGGACACCAGTACAGCCTCACAGACATTGAACACCTACCTCTCACCAGCTGTAGTAGACACCAGTACAGCCTCACAGACATTGAACACCTACCTCTCACCAGCTGTAGTAGACACCAATACAGCCTCACAGACATTGAACACCTACCTCTCACCAGCTGTAGTAGACACCAGTACAGCCTCACAGACATTGAACACCTACCTCTCACCAGCTGTAATAGACACCAGTACAGTCACACAGACATTGAACACCTACCTCTCACCAGCTGTAGACACCAGTACAGTCTCACAGACATTGAACACCTACCTCTCACCAGCTGTTGTAGACACCAGTACAGCCTCACAGACATTGAACACCTACCTCTCACCAGCTGTTGTAGACACCAGTACAGCCTCACAGACATTGAACACCTACCTCTCACCAGCTGTAGTAGACACCAGTACAGTCTCACAGACATTGAACACCTACCTCTCACCAGCTGGAGTAGACACCAGAGTCACAGACATTGAACACCTACCTCTCACCAGCTGTAGTAGACACCAGTACAGTCTCACAGACATTGAACACCTACCTCTCACCAGCTGTAGTAGACACCAGTACAGTCTCACAGACATTGAACACCTACCTCTCACCAGCTGTAGTAGATCTACACCAGTACAGTCTCACAGACATTGAACACCTACCTCTCACCAGCTGTAGTAGACACCAGTACAGTCTCACAGACATTGAACACCTACCTCTCACCAGCTGTAGTAGACACCAGTACAGCCTCACAGACATTGAACACCTACCTCTCACCAGCTGTAGTAGACACCAGTACAGCCTCACAGACATTGAACACC
The DNA here is from genome assembly GCF_902652985.1 of Pecten maximus. Lineage (NCBI taxonomy): Eukaryota > Metazoa > Mollusca > Bivalvia > Pectinida > Pectinidae > Pecten > Pecten maximus. The sequence goes on along the minus strand of NC_047016.1, from coordinate 54,614,040 downwards.
TACCTCTCACCAGCTGTAGTAGACACCAGTACAGCCTCACAGACATTGAACACCTACCTCTCACCAGCTGTAGTAGACACCAGTACAGCCTCACAGACATTGAACACCTACCTCTCACCAGCTGTAGTAGACACCAGTACAGCCTCACAGACATTGAACACCTACCTCTCACCAGCTGTTGTAGACACCAATACAGCCTCACAGACATTGAACACCTACCTCTCACCAGCTGTAAGAGACACCAGTACAGCCTCACAGACATTGAACACCTACCTCTCACCAGCTGTAGTGGACACCAATACAGCCTCACAGACATTGAACACCTACCTCTCACCAGCTGTAGTAGACACCAATACAGCCTCACAGACATTGAACACCTACCTCTCACCAGCTGTAGTAGACACCAGTACAGTCTCACAGACATTGAACACCTACCTCTCACCAGCTGTAGTAGACACCAGTACAGTCTCACAGACATTGAACACCTACCTCTCACCAGCTGTAGTAGACACCAGTACAGCCTCACAGACATTGAACACCTACCTCTCACCAGCTGTAGTAGACACCAGTACAGTCTCACAGACATTGAACACCTACCTCTCACCAGCTGTAGTAGACACCAGTACAGTCTCACAGACATTGAACACCTACCTCTCACCAGCTGTAGTAGACACCAGTACAGCCTCACAGACATTGAACACCTACCTCTCACCAGCTGTAAGAGACACCAGTACAGCCTCACAGACATTGAACACCTACCTCTCACCAGCTGTAGTAGACACCAGTACAGCCTCACAGACATTGAACACCTACCTCTCACCAGCTGTAGTAGACACCAGTACAGCCTCACAGACACTGAACACCTACCTCTCACCAGCTGTAGTAGACACCAGTACAGCCTCACAGACACTGAACACCTACCTCTCACCAGCTATAGTAGACACCAGTACAGTCTCACAGACATTGAACACCTACCTCTCACCAGCTGTTGTAGACACCAATACAACCTCACAGACATTGAACACCTACCTCTCACCAGCTGTAGTAGACACCAGTACAGCCTCACAGACATTGAACACCTACCTCTCACCAGCTGTAGTAGACACCAGTACAGTATCACAGACATTGAACACCTACCTCTCACCAGCTGTTGTAGACACCAGTACAGTCTCACAGACATTGAACACCTACCTCTCACCAGCTGTAGTAGACACCAGTAGTCTCACAGACACTGAACACCTACCTCTCACCAGCTATAGTAGACACCAGTACAGCCTCACAGACATTGAACACCTACCTCTCACCAGCTGTTGTAGACACCAGTACAGCCTCACAGATATTGAACACCTACCTCTCACCACCTGTAGTAGACACCAGTACAGTCTCACAGACATTGAACACCTACCTCTCACCAGCTGTAGTAGATCTACACCAGTACAGCCTCACAGACATTGAACACCTACCTCTCACCAGCTGTTGTAGACACCAGTACAGCCTCACAGACATTGAACACCTACCTCTCACCAGCTGTAGTAGACACCAGTACAGCCTCACAGACATTGAACACCTACCTCTCACCAGCTGTAGTAGACACCAGTAGTCTCACAGACATTGAACACCTACCTCTCACCAGCTGTAGTAGACACCAGTACAGTCTCACAGACATTGAACACCTACCTCTCACCAGCTACAGTAGACACCAGTACAGCCTCACAGACATTGAACACCTACCTCTCACCAGCTGTAGTAGATACCAATACAGCCTCACAGACATTGAACACCTACCTCTCACCAGCTGTTGTAGACACCAGTACAGCCTCACAGACATTGAACACCTACCTCTCACCAGCTGTTGTAGACACCAGTACAGCCTCACAGACATTGAACACCTACCTCTCACCAGCTGTAGTAGACACCAGTACAGCCTCACAGACATTGAACACCTACCTCTCACCAGCTGTAGTAGACACCAGTACAGCCTCACAGACATTGAACACCTACCTCTCACCAGCTGTAGTAGATCTACACCAGTACAGTCTCACAGACATTGAACACCTACCTCTCACCAGGAAACTGCTCCGCTACATCTCTCTTGTTCCCAACCAGTATAATAGGCACCCTGCAAGGTAGACAACCCACAAATCATTGTGTTACTAAGTCACACTTCTCAGACAGTTTAATACCAGGTTGATATAAATAACAACAAGCCCTTCAGTCCATGACCATTTAGTTTTATGTAGGGCCAGTAGATCTTACAATGAACTGGTCCATTAGACTTGTTTACTTCTGAAACCAATCAGCTGCCCATAACGATGGAAAATGAAAACAATCTCTTCTTGTCTTTTATATCTATTTTTTCAATTATCAAAGTAATTCTTAAACAACCATAACATTTACAATAAACATCAACATTCTGGATCACTTCTGCATTTTACTTAGTTTCAAGCTCAAAATACTCCAGAATGCACCAAAGGAAAGGTATCATAGGTCACTACTTCTACAGAAAGGCTGGTAGATTTTAGATACTATATTGTACCAGACTTTGGGGCCAGTTTTTCATAAATAAATTCCATATATTGTTACTTCGACTCGTCCTTTGAATTTTTTTTAAATCTATTTAGAAATTATAATTATCACTTCGTTTAATTGCACATCTCTTATCATTTAAAATGACCAGGTAGCTGTGTAGATATTATTATAGAAACAAGTCCATTAATCATGAAATTGAATATTCCTACTTACTTAATATTGCCTTTCATGTCCAACAGTTTGTCATAAATCACCTTGACAACATCAAAGCTACAAAGACAAAACATATTGAATCATTTATTCTGTTTAAATATGTACACAGTGGTTTACAATCACTGTTAAAGTTTGTTTTTAGAATACTAAATATCTAAAAGGTTTTGTCAAGTTAAGTGATGCATAAATGATAATTGAACTTCGTTACTTTTTACATTAAAATCCAACATCAATCAATTAATACCTCTGAAATATTATTTACCTTAAAACCAAGTATAAACCAAATCATGTTGTCACCTTTAGATACAAATTATTACATGTATTTACATCATTACTGTATTGATGATATAAGAATGTCTCACCTTTTACGAGAGTTGACAGAGTACACAAGTATATAACCGTCTATACTCATAAAATAGGTCTGAGGTAGAATGGAGTACTCGTCCTGTAATGGAGGAGATATTTACATCAGGACAGTCATAAAATAGGTCTGAGGTAGAGTAGTCTTCTGTGTATAGTTTTACCAGACCAGGTAATCTGTATAGTTACACCTGACCAGGTAATCTGTATATAGTTACACCTGATGACCAGGCAATCTATGTATAGTTACACCTGACCAGGTAATCTGTGTATAGTTACACCTGACCAGGTAATCTATGTATAGTTACACCTGACCAGGTAATCTGTGTATAGTTAAACCTGACCAGGTAATCTGTGTATAGTTAAACCTGACCAGGTAATCTGTATATAGTTACACCTGACCAGGTAATCTGTATATAGTTACAACTGACCAGGTAATCTGTGTACAGTTACACCTGACCAGGTAATCTGTGTATAGTTACACCTGACCAGGTAATCTGTGTATAGTTACACCTGACCAGGTAATCTGTATAGTTACACCTGATGACCAGGTAATCTGTATATAGTTACACCTGACCAGGTAATCTGTGTATAGTTACATCTTACCAGGTAATCTGTATAGTTATACCTGACCAGGTAATCTGTATAGTTACACCTGATGACCAGGTAATCTGTATAGTTACACCTGACCAGGTAATCTGTATAGTTACACCTGACCAGGTAATCTGTGTATAGTTACACCTGACCAGGTAATCTGTGTAGAGTTACACCTGATCAGGTAATCTGTGTATAGTTACACCTGACCAGGTAATCTGTATAGTTACACCTGACCAGGTAATCAGTGTATAGTTACACCTGACCAGGTAATCTGTGTATAGTTACACCTGACCAGGTAATCTGTGTATAGTTACACCTGACCAGGTAATCTGTGTATAGTTACACCTGACCAGGTAATCTGTGTACAGTTACACCTGACCAGGTAATCTGTGTATAGTTACACCTGACCAGGTAATCTGTATATGGTTACATCTGACCAGGTAATCTATGTATAGTTACACCTGACCAGGTAATCTATGTATAGTTACACCTGATGACCAGGTAATCTGTATAGTTACACCTGACCAGGTAATCTGTATAGTTACACCTGACCAGGTAATCTGTGTATAGTTACATCTGACCAGGTAATCTGTGTATAGTTACACCTGACCAGGTAATCTATGTATAGTTACACCTGACCAGGTAATCAGTGTATAGTTACACCTGACCAGGTAATCTGTATAGTTACACCTGACCAGGTAATCTGTATAGTTACACCTGACCAGGTAATCAGTGTATAGTTAAACCTGACCAGGTAATCTGTGTATAGTTAAACCTGACCAGGTAATCTGTGTATAGTTACACCTGACCAGGTAATCTGTGTATAGTTACACCTGACCAGGTAATCTGTGTATAGTTACACCTGACCAGGTAATCTGTGTACAGTTACACCTGACCAGGTAATCTGTGTATAGTTACACCTGACCAGGTAATCTGTATATAGTTACACCTGACCAGGTAATCTGTGTATAGTTACACCTGATCAGGTAATCTGTGTATAGTTACACTTGACCAGGTAATCTGTATATGGTTACACCTGACCAGGTAATCTGTGTACAGTTACACCTGACCAGGTAATCTGTGTATAGTTACACCTGACCAGGTAATCTGTGTATAGTTACACCTGACCAGGTAATCTGTGTACAGTTACACCTGACCAGGTAATATGTGTATAGTTACACCTGATGACCAGGTAATCTGTATATAGTTACACCTGACCAGGTAATCTGTATATAGTTACACCTGACCAGGTAATCTGTGTATAGTTACACCTGACCAGGTAATCTGTGTATAGTTTCACCTGATGACCAGGTAATCTGTATATAGTTACACCTGACCAGGTAATCTGTATATAGTTACATCTGACCAGGTAATCTGTATATAGTTACACCTGACCAGGTAATCTGTGTATAGTTACACCTGACCAGGTAATCTGTATATAGTTACACCTGACCAGGTAATCTGTGTATAGTTACACCTGACCAGGTAATCTGTGTATAGTTACATCTGACCAGGTAATCTGTGTACAGTTACACCTGACCAGGGAATCTATTTATAGTAACAATACCTGACCAGCGGTGTCTACGACATCCAAAACATAATCCTGACCATTGATCTTCTGGTTCTTCTGAAAAGCTGCAAAGAAGATTTATGTTAAGTAACGACTCAAATTCCAACAATTTAATGTTTCCCATCTAAAGTGTTTTAAAATGTTAGAAAGCAGATTGTTTCACGATCAGAAGCCTGACTATAACATTGATTGGGTATATATATATATATAGGTCAACTGAATTAGTGGTGACTGGAAGTCACTGGGTAAACATGTGTAATAGTACATACTTAACAAAGCTGGTTTGACATGTACAGAAGTCCCCGGAAACCTCTGGCTGATGAATTGTGGACCCTGCATGAGTCTGCTTTATACAATGTGACACCAAATAATTTTACTGATGAACCATTAAACAACTTCAGACTCCTCAGAAATAAAACAGGTTGTAACTGATCCTTATCAATATGTTTTTAAAGATAAAGCTTTACAATGCATTATGTAGAATTTAGTTTAAGGTTAACCTATACAATGTAGATGTATTTTGTATTTCACGATACACAGCCAATATTTTAACATTGTTAATACATACTATTTTCGATGGTTGGGTCGTAGGAGTCCACAAAGTGGTTCTCAACAAACTGTATAGTGACAGAGGATTTTCCTGCAAAATAAAATGACATTCGGAACTATATAACATTGTTATAAACTATCCCATATAGAAGTACATATTAAGTGCTTATTTTTTGTGGAAGCATTTTATTTTTGATTCGAACTCTAAGGCACAGAATAAGATAAATAACATTAACAATGACATTGATCAAAATCAATGAAATGCTGAAAGTAATTTTAGTCTTTAGGAGCAGATCAGTACATGTAAATGACTACGTTATTATAAGCATTCCTCATAGTCCATCAAAACCAGTAGGTCATATGCAGAAAATTGGCGAACACAGTGTGCATGCACTCAGAATTTTAAAGTTACCATATATACATTAATGTCTACACAACATCTTGAAACCACATGTACATGAACAAACACCATCACAAAACCCTTTATCATAACACTGACCAATCTAACATGGCTTCTAAAGAAAACTTGAAAAGCAATGAAATGTTAGTGATCAAATAATTTAAGCATGTATGCAGTTGTGAAAAAACTATATCCCAAGGGGTGCCTGGGAGCTCAGTAGCCATGATCTGACTCTGTAATGTGCTAATTATAACAGTACAGTCATGTGCGTGCTTCAGACCACTCTCCTCTTAAATATGGGTTGGAGCTGCACATGGGATGATGTCTGTTGGGTTTGTTGTTTCCCCAATGGCACGTTAGTTTTCCGCCCGTGGGTTTTCTCCATTATTCAAGTTTAAGTATAAAATGTACAGCCATCATAGAAATAGGTTGAAAGTAATGTCAGCATTTTAAGTGTTACTGTGAGAGATAGACGGATGAACACAAGATTGGCAAAATAAATGGATGCAAGCTAAGAGCCTCTCTATCCATATAGATCTATTAATTTGCATAAGATACACAAATTACAATAATGTACGATATGTATACAAAGAAAAGTTAAAAGGGCATTCCTTCGTTTGAATAAAATTTAGGTCATCAAAATTAAACAAACTGGAAAATATGTATTTTTTCCAGGTAGTTAAAGTTCTAATCTTTAACATCAATAAGGTAGTTTTATACTCGAGATAAACCATGATAGTTCTTGACCATTAAGTCCTGAAAATTCTTAAATTAACCCAAATTATCACTAAAACTGTAAAACCATACAGTATTTGTATATCATACACATTTTTCTTGTACATTTCGGCGTTAATTTCATTACATGTAGGCACACACTAATATAATCATCGTTCGGAGATAGATTTTAACAATAAAAATTGTGCATGTTTCTGATGTCCGAACGAAGGAATGCCCCTTTTAAAGTGTCAAAGCTTGTATATAATTAATTACACATACAGTACATTGTACATGTTCTGATTCTTAGGAAATTATATGTATATATATATATATATAGTTATTTTTGCATGGTTAGAGTGTTCATCAAATCTTCTTTCAGATTGTTCCACATTACAAGAATCTGGTAGAGGTTCAGAAACAGAAACTATTCACCCGAGTTACACAGCTTATCTAGTGAACATAATTAAGCTTATAGCTTATATTATGTTGTACCATCAAAAGCATTGAGTTTTCCTTTCTCAACAATTATTTTTTATTTTACTTCATGAATTACGTGCTAGATATTCTGTATGTATTTTTAGAACTTAAAACACTCTGTCTAAATTTGCATTACACAATGTTATTTCCTTGGGTCCTATTTTTAGACAAGGAAACTAACTGAAACAAGTTAAAAGTGAAGTGCATTATTAGGCCTAAAGGTTTGTCCAATTTACGCACTTGTTTACTTTTTCTTAACGTTAGTTGTGGCCGAGATGTAGATACATGTGGCCATTATGACGAGTCATTCTGTACCCTTTCTCATCACGAGGTCATTAGCAGAACACTAGTATCTGGCAATGTTCCAACAAATCAAAATGATATCCAACACGATCGTGATGAAATGAAAAGTAGAATACACGAGCAGGAATATGGTAAATATTGACAAAGTTAGAGACTTACCGACAGATCGGAAGCCCATAAGGGCTATCTTTCTCTGTCTTGTCGGCATCTTAGCGTGTTTATAGGCTTCCTTACATCTGCTTTGGTGTCTAAAATGAATTATTATCCCTGCTTCCAATTTACACCATTTTCTGGTGTTGTTTTGGATATGAACTTCCGGTCAATAATGTTTACTTAGAGTTGCTTCCCCTGGACTGCTAAAAAAAGAAGCTGCGTCGTTTGTTATGAGAAGTCAAACGTTTAGAATCTACTGAGTTGATTATTGATTAATTTTGGATGCATCTTTTTTATTTTCAAATATATCAACGATGACAAAATATTGACATAACATGTGCTAGATGTGAGGTTATTGTTGAGTAAGGTTATTGTTGGGTAAGGTTATTGTCGGGTAAGGTTATTGTTGAGTAAGGTTATTGTTGAGTAAGGTTATTGTTGGGTAAGGTTATTGTTGGGTATTGTGGTTTTGTTGGGTTATTGAGTATTTTGTTGTAAGTTTTTATAGGTTTGTTGGGTCGGTTTGTTATTTATTGTTGGGTGGTTTGTTGGTCGTTTGTTGCGTAAGTTTTGTTTGAGTATGGTTATTTGGGTGCCTAGTTTGTGTTTTTAGAAGTTACTTGTGGTACTAATGTTGAGTACACAGTTATGTTGATGGGTTCTTGTTGAGGTAAGGTTATGTTTTTGTAAGGTTATTGTGCGTAAGGTATTGTTGGTACGGTATTGTGGTTATTATTGTTGGGTAAGGTTATTGTTGGGGTACGGTTATTGTTGTAAGGGTGTTTGTAGGTTTTGTTTTAGGTCACGGTGGTATTTTGGGTAACGGTTATGTGTTGTGCGTAAGGTTATTGTTGCGTCACGTTCTGGTTGGGTAACGGTATGTTGTGTGGTTATTGTCGAGTAGTTGTTGCGTCGGAAGATGGTCTTGTTTGTCGGGTTTCTTGTTGGGTCAGGTTATTGTTGGGTCAGTTTTGTTGGGTCAGGTTTTTTGTTTGTAACCGTTTTGTGGTGGTTTGTGTGTCCGTATATTGTTGAGTAAAGGTTCTCTGTTAGAAGCTTGGGTCAGGTTTTGTTGGAAGGTTCAGTTGTAAGGTTATTGTTGAGTAGGTTATTGTTGGGTCGGTTTATGTTGGTAAGTTCAGTGAGTTTTAAAAGTTTGTTGTGTAAGGTTTTTTGTTGGTAAGGTTATTGTTGGGTAAGGTTATTGTTGGGTAAGGTTATTGTTGAGTTAGGTTATTGTTGGGTAAGGTTATTGTTGGGTAAGGTTATTGTTGGGTAAGGTTATTGTAAGGTTATTGTTGGGTAAGGTTATTGTTGGGTTAGGTTATTGTTGGGTAAGGTTATGGTGTTCGGTAAGGTTATTGTGAGTAGGGTTTTGGGTAGGTTATTGTTGGGTAAGGTTATTGGGGTAAGGTTATTGTTGAGTAAGGTTATTGTGGTAGGTTATGTTGGTAAGGTTATTGTTGGTAGGTATTGTTGGGTAGGTATTTGGTAAGGTATGTGGGTAGGTTATTGTTGAGTAAGTTATTGTTGGTAAGGTTTGTTGAAGTAAGGTTATTGTTGTGGTTTTAAAGTTTGTTGGTAAGGTTATTTTGTTTAGGTATTGTTGGGTAAGGTTATTGTTAGTAAGGTTATTGTTGGGTAAGGTTATTGTTGGGTAAGGTTATTGTTGGGTAAGGTTATTGTTGAGTAAGGTTATTGTTGGGTAAGGTTATTGTTGAGTAAGGTTATTGTTGGGTAAGGTTATTGTTGGGTAAGGTTATTGTTGGGTAGGTTATTGTTGAGTAAGGTTATTGTTGGTAGGTTATTGTTGGGTAAGGTTATTGTTGGGTATTGTTATTGTAAGGTTGTTGGTAAGGTTATTGTTGAGTAAGGTTATTGTTGGGTAAGGTTATTGTTGAGTAAGGTTATTGTTGAGTAAGGTTATTGTTGGGTAAGGTTATTGTTGAGTAAGGTTATTGTTGAGTAAGGTTATTGTTGGGTAGGGTTATTGTTGTGTAAGGTTATTGTTGGGTAAGGTTATTGTTGAGTAAGGTTATTGTTGGGTAGGGTTATTATTGAGTAAGGTTATTGTTGGGTAAGGTTATTGTAAGGTTATTGTTGGGTAAGGTGATTGTTGGGTAAGGTTATTGTTGAGTAAGGTTATTGTTGGGTAAGGTTATTGTTGAGTAAGGTTATTGTTGGGTAAGGTTATTGTTGAGTAAGGTTATTGTTGGGTAGGGTTATTGTAAGGTTATTGTTGGGTAAGGTGATTGTTGGGTAAGGTTATTGTTGAGTAAGGTTATTGTTGGGTAAGGTTATTGTTGAGTAAGGTTATTGTTGGGTAGGGTTATTGTTGTGTAAGGTTATTGTTGAGTAAGGTTACTGTTGGGTAAGGTTATTGTTGAGTAAGGTTATTGTTGAGTAAGGTCATTGTTGGGTAAGGTTATTGTTGGGTAAGGTTATTGTTGGGTAAGGTTATTGTTAGTAAGGTTATTGTTGTGAAAGGTTATTGTTGGGTAAGGTTATTGTTGAGTAAGGTTATTGTTGAGTAAGGTCATTGTTGGGTAAGGTTATTGTTGGGTTAGGTTATTGTTGGGTAAGGTTATTGTTGGGTAAGGTTATTGTTGGGTAAGGTTCTTGTTAAGTAAGGTTACTGTTGGGTAAGGTTATTGTTGGGTAAGGTTATTGTTGAGTAAGGTCATTGTTGGGTAAGGTTATTGTTGGGTAAGGTTATTGTAAGGTTATTGTTGAGTAAGTAAGGTTATTGTAAGGTTATTGTTGGGTAAGGTTATTGTTGTGTAAGGTTATTGTTCGGTAAGGTTATTGTTGAGTAAGGTTATTGTTGGGTAAGGTTATTGTTGGGTAGGGTTATTGTTGGGTAGGGTTATTGTTGTGTAGGTTATTGTTGGGTAAGGTTATTGTTGTGTAGGTTATTGTTGGGTAAGGTTATTGTTGGGTAAGGTTATTGTTGAGTAAGGTTATTGTTGGGTAGGGTTATTGTTGGGTAAGGTTATTGTTGGGTAAGGTTATTGTTGGGTAAGGTTATTGTTGAGTAAGATTATTGTAAGGTTATTGTTGTGTAAGGTTATTGTTGAGTAAGGTTATTGTTGGGTAAGGTTATTGTTGAGTAAGGTTATTGTTGGGTAGGGTTATTGTTGGGTAAGGTTATTGTTGAGTAAGGTTATTGTTGAGTAAGGTTATTGTTGGGTAAGGTTATTGTTGAGTAAGGTTATTGTTGAGTAAGGTTATTGTTGGGTAAGGTTATTGTTGGGTAAGGTTATTGTTGGGTAAGGTTAGGGTAAGGTTATTGTTGGGTAAGGTTATTGTTGGGTAAGGTTATTGTTGAGTAAGGTTATTGTTGGGTAAGGTTAGGGTAAGGTTATTGTTGGGTAAGGTTATTGTTGGGTTAGGTTATTGTTGAGTAAGGTTATTGTTCGGTAAGGTTATTGTTGAGTAAGGTTATTGTTGTGTAAGGTTATTGTTGAGTAAGGTTATTGTTGAGTAAGGTTATTGTTGGGTAAGGTTATTGTTGGGTAAGGTTATTGTTGAGTAAGGTTATTGTTGGGTAAGGTTATGGTAGGTTATTGTTGAGTAAGGTTATTGTTGAGTAAGGTTATTGTTGGGTAAGGTTATTGTTGAGTAAGGTTATTGTTGGGTAAGGTTATTGTTGGGTAAGGTTATTGTTGGGTAAGGTTATTGTTGAGTAAGGTTATTGTTGAGTAAGGTTATTGTTGGGTAAGGTTATTGTTGGGTAAGGTTATTGTTGGGTAAGGTTATTGTTGGGTAGGGTTATTGTTGAGTAAGGTTATTGTTGGGTAAGGTTATTGTTGGGTAGGGTTATTGTTGAGTAAGGTTATTGTTGGGTAAGGTTATTGTTGAGTAAGGTTATTGTTGGGTAAGGTTATTGTTGGGTAAGGTTATTGTTGGGTAAGGCTATTGTTGGGTAAGGCTATTGTTGTGTAGGTTATTGTTGGGTAAGGTTATTGTTGGGTAAGGCTATTGTTGTGTAGGTTATTGTTGGGTAAGGTTATTGTTGGGTAAGGTTATTGTTGAGTACGGTTATTGTTGGGTAAGGTTATTGTTGGGTAAGGTTATTGTTGGGTAAGGCTAATAAGACATACATGTAACATGCAAAGTAATTGTATTGCCGATTTTTCCAAAGCATATTCTTAAGATAATTATCTGAATTTAAGTTAACAAGGAACTGATAGTGACACGGTTTGATATCACAGTAACGTCCAAAAGTCATCCTAGAGTTACCATATTTGAGATGTCACGCCTCCCTGATAATTACGGTCCATTCATTTTGTATCCAAACCAGTGGCTACCATTTATAAATTAATCCACTGTAACGAGTAGAATGGTAATATTTCCAATCCTAGCCATGTGTTACATGTCACACAATTTCTGTCTGTGTGAGTTAGTTGTTCCATGATAAGATTTCCCTGTCACACAATTCCTGTCTGTGTGAGTTGTTCCATGATAAGATTTCCTTGTCACACAATTCCTGTCACTGTGAGTTAGCTGTCCATCACCCATACTAACCTCTGTCCAGATAACGTCATTTAGTCACATCAGGGGACGAACATTGTTATGTTGGAGTTGATATTACTCCTGGAGGAGGAGCACTTTGAGGAAGAAAACAAATAATACGAGAGACCGTCGGAAGATTTTAAGATCAGAAGGATGAGAGGTTTGTGCCTTCCCAGTGGAATTAGGGTAAGAGGATTCACGTACAACCCCTATTGAGATTGTTCTTGGCACTCAAAGGCAGAGACAGGAGGGGTTGACCGACTTTCAAAGACAGCAGAAAGTTCGTCCAGCTGACTGTGGTTGAGATCAGAAGACAGGGGCTGGAAGCCACCAGAGCGGGCAGTGATCTGGACAATCACTATCAAATCGCTACTTCTCGGAGTTTCACGATAGGAGTGGAAACCAACCATGAAAGGTGGACCTGGCTCATGAGGTCTGTGGAGCAGCAATTCAGCGTCTGTTTCCAGGTGATGCTCAACCAACGTTTTACATAAGAGCTTTTATTAATTGTTGTTAATTTTCTAGTTAAAAGTTTCAGCTGTAAATTCGTTAGTTTTAACATTAAAAATTATCGAAACTCAGTCGAGAACTATTTTTCCGTCCCGAGATATAAACCGTCATAACTGGTTACACTTCGGCGCGGAATATGTTGTTTTAGCTATTGGCTCGTTTTATTTGCATTAGTGTAACAGAGCGCACGATTAATTAAATTTAAATCACTGCTTCCGCTAGGGATTGAACCCGGGACCTCTGGCTTACTAGTCTTATGTTCAACCGATCGAGCTTAAGAGAAGATCTCCCTAGCCAAGCGTTATATTTTCCAGGGTTACATATTCTCCTCGTCTCGAGTTTTCCAGGGGTAACAGTGATGCTTTTGCAAGCGGCGATGAGTATCATCCCCGAGTCCCTACATTGGCGCCACTGTAACAGAGCGCACGATTAATTAAATTTAAATCGCTGCCTCTGCTAGGGATCGAACCCGGGACTGGCTCAACTGGTCGAGCTAAGATCTCCCTAGCTGAGCGTTATATTGCGGCTTGTATTTTCCAGGGTTACATATCCCCCCCCCCCCCCCCCCCCCCCCCCCCCCCCCCCTTCCAGGAAAGAACCTGTCCTCGAGTTTTTTAGGTGTATGAGTATCATCCCTGAGTCCCTACATTGGCGCCAATGTAACAGAGCGCACGATTAATTAAATTTAAATCACTGCCCCCGCTAGGGATCGAACCCGGGACTGGCTCAACTGGTCGAGCTAAGATCTCTCTTGTCGATCGTTATATTGCGGCTTGTATTTTTGTTGTCGTTACTTTATAGTGCACAACTTATTAAAGTGAAGAGTCTGCCGTGCAGGTTTGGTATTTGTTGTACCATAGGTGCTTAATGGGTCTTGGACTTATACACGTGCTAAGCACCTATGATTGTACAAAACTTTTAATACCCTTTGAAAATTCATCCTTTAATTATCCAAACCATTGTTGCTTTTTTTCTTGTGTAAACTGTAAGTTTTAACATGTGATGAACATGTAACTAATGGCGGCTTCAAATCAGCTGGTTGTCTCGAAAATGTTGACCTATCTATAAAGACCATCTGTCTATAATCTAATGCTGACGGCGAACTATACCAGGGTTAATTATTTTTAGCTCACTGTTCCTCTACTGATGATAAAACATATTTTTCTTTCTACGTCCACTCTACATACTAACATTGATCATCATATCACATGTATTTCAGTGTGGAGTTTTATTGCATGGCGTTGTTTTGTATGATGATCTCTTGAGAGTTATCGCCCTTAGACTGTAAATATGCCACCGTAGAGAAGTATAAATTGTATGTGAATTAGTAATTTTTATTCTTCCAGTATTTTCTTACTAACAGATAAAACGTAAAAAAGGCTTGAGGTCAGACCTTCAGAGGTTAAACAGTAGTCGCGAGATCAAAGCTAGGGAAGGGAACAGGTAAATTTTTGTAAGCAAACATATTAACACGACCGTTTCCTAATAAAGCTTTGTGACAACATCCTTTGACGACTCCAGATAGTTGTGCTTTACCTGTTTCCTAATACAGCTAGGTGACGACAGCATTATATAACTTCAGATAGTTGTGCTTTATATGTTTCCTAATACAGCTAGGTGACAACAGTATAATATAACTTCAGATAGTTGTGTTGTATCCTTTTCCTTTTATACAGCTTTGTGACAACATCCTTTGCTATCTCCAGATAGTTTGTAGTTTGTGTTATAGTTGTTGATTATTGAACCACTTACAAATCAACACGGACACGTATGTCCTGTCCATTCTAATCTAGCCCTCCTCTGTAGAGAGTTTTCGGTAACAACATGTTAAATGACTTTCTTAGACTAAGAATCTAATGGGCAGAACTAGACAACCAAGGAGAACCTACACACATAGTATTATAATACAAGTATCAATGATTACGGACGATGGACCAATGATTATGGACGATTGACCAATGACTACGGACGATGGACAAATGATTACGAACGATTGACCAATGACTACGGACGATGGACCAATGACTACGGACGATGGACCAATGACTACGGACGATGGACCAATGATTACGGACGATTGACAAATGACTACCGACGATTGACCAATGATTACGGACGATGGACTAATGATTACGGACGATGGACAAATGACTACCGACGATGGACCAATTATGAGGGACGATTGACCAATTATGACGGACGATGGACCAATGACTACGGACGATGGACCAATGACTACGGACGATTGACCAATGACTGCGGACGATGGACAAATGACTACGGACGATTGACCAATGACTACGGACGATGGACCAATGACTACGGACGATTGACCAATAACTACGGATGATGGACCAATGACTACGGACGATGGACCAACGACTACGGACGATGGACCAATGACTACAGGCGACTGACCAATGATTACGGACGATTGACCAATAACTATGAACGATTGACCAATGACTACGGACGATTGACGAATGACTACGGACGATGGACAAATGACTACGGACGATTGACCAATGACTACGGACGATGGACCAATGACTACGGACGATTGACCAATGACTACGGACGATGGACCAATGACTACGGACGATGGATCAATTATGACGGACGATTGACCAATGACTACGGACGATGGACCAATCACTACGGACGATGGACTAATGACTACGGACGATGGACCAATAACTACGGATGATTGACCAATAACTACGGACGATGGACCAATGACTACGGACGATTAACCAATGACTACGGGCGATGGACCATCATCATTCTTTATTCTTCAAATATGAGAGTACAAAAGGAAGAAAAGAACGAGAAATTAAATTGAAATGGACATAATTACATTGAATTATGAAACACACTGTTTACATCTGAGCTTCCAAATTCAAAACGGTCGCCTGTCGGTCCCATTAAGTATTAATCGGACATATCTAATGAAATATTTAATGAAGAATAGTGGTGAACGGACAGGTGGTGAGTTTTATCAGCCTACCGTCTGACAACAGTACGGACAGGTGGTGAGTTGTATCAGCCTACCGTCTGACAACAGTACAGACAGGTGGTGAGTTTTATCAGCCTACCGTCTGACAACAGTACAGACAGATGGTGAGTTTTATCAGCCTACCGTCTGACAACAGTACGGACAGGTGGTGAGTTTTATCAGCCTACCGTCTGACAACAGTACAGACAGGTGGTGAGTTTTATCAGCCTACCGTCTGACAACAGTACGGACAGGTGGTGAGTTTTATCAGCCTACCGTCTGACAACAGTACAGGACAGGTGGT